>NC_057795.1:619600612-619840527 GCF_018294505.1 Triticum aestivum
TTGAGGTAAGTATTTTAAATTATGAGAAAGTATCACAGTGTAGATGGTAGCCCCTGATGCTCTGTTCGGTGTTCGGGAAGAAAAGCCAAACAGAGGATCAAATGTTATTCCTAGGAGTCTAATCATATTCCGTGTTTGTGAATGAGCAGGCGTCGCTGCTGGCTGCCGCTATTGCCACTGCGAAGGTCTCCGGACTGAGGCAGAGCCTAGGGCGGGCTGAAGAAGAGCTCGGCCTCGTGAAGAGGCTGGTCGAGGAGAAGAAAGGTAAGCAATACCCCATATGACACTAATAGAAGCGCGATTAACTTTACTAGGGCCATGGCCGAAGTGGCGACCCTTAAGAAGGCACTATCCGAGGCCGAAAACAAAGCGGCCAAGGAGCGCACTGAGCGCGAAAAGCAAGAGGCGTGAGTTGATGAGGTCCAGCAAGAGCTTCAGGACTTCATCAAAAAATTCGATTCCTAGGAGCGTGACTCCAAGACGCAAGAGTCGGAGCTTGTGAAGTCCCGTCAGAGCGCACTAGACGCCAAGGTCGAAGCCCAGAAGGCCCTCCAGGAAATTGAGGCGGCCAAGAAGATAGCTGCGGGTAAGGATTTCATTATGCAAAGCAAGCATGTGAAGGAGACTTTCCTTTTACTTACCCGAATTCGGAGCTCTCCAGGAGCATTCGCAGATCTCCCACGCATCATCTCTAATGCCGCAGAGTTCTACCTGGCTGAGGAGGGGAGCTCAATGGAGAAGCTGTTTTGGTCCCAGTATATTGGGGCCGAACATCCGATGCCCTTGAGCGACCAGCTAAAGCAATTGGTCGAACTTCACAAGGTGGCCGAACTGGCCATGAAGAACTTCATAGTCCGACTGTAGCCTGGCGAGCCCCTGCCCAGCAGCTACTTCGGCTTTGTCAAGCGGATGGTGAATGCCTGTCCACGGCTCAAAGTCGTTAAGCGGTCCGTCTGCATTGAGGGTGCACGCAGGGCCTTGGCCCGTGTGAAGGTGCACCAGGGGAAGATGGGCGCCGAGAAGCTGGTGATAGAGGGGCCGCCGAAGGGCAAGGAGCATCACCACCCCGAACAGTACTATGACAATGTCATTAAGGGTGCCCGCCTTGTGGCGGATGAACGTACAAAGGATGTGATATTTGAAAAAAATGTACTCATGTCATCCTGTATTATGAAAACTAGTTCATGTGCGCTATGTAGCGCTTGTTAATTTAAAATATTACTTTCTGTGCGGCCGTTTAAAAATTCTTGAGAGTTGGCCAATCGTCGGCTTCCGCCCCATGTAACTAGTACTGGGGTGTTCGGGATAAGTATAAACACTCTTTATCCAAGTTTTTGGTCCTTTTAAGGAGGTGTTTAGTGCCACGAACGAGGCAATCGGACAATACGGATTTATCGCCCCCACTTAGCCATAGAAGTCTACAATTTTAAATTTTGGCGAAGCCCCTAGTATCCGGAAAGCCGGACTCGGGGCGCTATGTACGCCTAAATAGGACGAGGCCGATTCCTCGCCTGAAGCGGGAAAAATCTTTAAGGATATGAGACCTCTCGAACAGCGACCAGCTCTCGCCTTATCATGACAGTCAGCTTTCGGCTTTCTCTACCGAGGTGCTCGTTTGGAAGAACCGAGACACAATGCAGTAGTTCTCCCTGCGCTACCTTAGCCGATATAGTGGAACGTAAGGTACCAAAACATAGGAGCCAGGCAAACCCAACTATTGACCCAAGACATGATTCGGAGCTGATGCATATAGTGCTATAAGTTCGGGGTGCCGCACTGTTGAAAGTGTTCGGACTTGTCTTGCCAGGTTATGGGGTACTGAAGCCCTTGGCAAACTGATCGTGCCAAAATGCACGGGTATAATAAATAAGCGGTAAAGAAAAAGGGGCAAATAAACTTAATAGCAAGCTGACGCTATATACTATTTTCCCTTATTATTCAAATGATACGGCAAATCGTACATATACAAGTAGTGCGATAAGCAGAATAGGACTGTTTGACACATCCTGACCAGGAGCGGGCGGTATGTGGGTATGTAAAACGGGTATAACGATCGTTATCAAAGACCACCTGAGGATTCCCTCGTACACCAAAGCTTCTTGTCCTCCTGGTGTGTCCGTCCCGCTCTGTGTCCGATAGCCGGTCTTTCGGAAGAGCCTCCTGAAGATAGGGACCTGAAAGAAAAAGGGGTGCAAAAATGCGTGTTTCCTGGGGCGGTCGAACCGCATTGTGGACCGTATCATGGTCGTGCCTCCGCCTATGCCCAGGGTATTTTAAGTGCGTATTGTGTACGCGCGGCACGAATGTTGCCGCTTGGCTGCTGCTAGGGCGGAGGCCGAATTGCTAGTCGAGATCTAGACGTGCCGGATGATCCTGTTGTGGAGTACTCCGGACTCGCTTGACGGTATCCGGGTTCTTTATCACCGAATTGGCTGTTTCCATAAGAAGGCTGTTTTGTACTTCCGCTGCGAGGGCCGCAGTGTGCTCCTCTGTACGAAGCGAGCGCTCTGTGTTTCCATTAACTGTAATAACCCCACGAGGTCCCGACATTTTGAGCTTGAGGTATGCATAATGCGGTACCGCATTGAATTTGGCGAATGCGGTTCGTCTGAGCAGTGCATGATAGCCGCTGCGGAAGGGGACAATGTCAAAGATTAACTCCTTGCTTTAGAAATTGTCCGGAGATCCAAAGACTATTTCCAATGTGATTGAGCCTGTACAACAGGCCTCCACATAGGGTATGACACCCATGAAGGTGGTTTTTGTGGGTTTGATCCTTGAGGGGTCGATGCCCATTTTGCGCACTGTATTCTGATAGAGCAGGTTATGGCTGCTGCCACCGTCCATGGGGACTTGTGTGAGATGGAATCCGTCGATGATGGGGTCAAGGACCAATGCGGCCGAACCGCCATGACGGATACTGGTAGGATGGTCCCTGCGATCGAAAGTGATTGGACAAGAGGACCATTTATTGAATTTTGGGGTGACTGGCTTCATCGCATAGACGTCCCTTAGTGCACGCTTCCGCTCCCGCTTAGGGATATGGGTTGCGTATATCATATTCATTGTTTTCACCTGGGGAGGGAATTTCTTCTGTCCTCCCGTGTTCGGCGGTCGGGGCTCCTCGTTGTCGTCGCCATGCAACCCCTTTTCCTTGTTTTCGGCATTCAGCTTGCTGGCCTACTTAAACACCTAGCATTCCCTATTGGTGTGATTGGCTAGTTTATCGGGGGTGCCGTGAATTTGACATGAGCGATCGAGTATGCGGTCCAAACTGGCGAGCCCGAGCCATTTCTTTTGAATGGCTTTTTTGCTGTCCGGATTTAAAGCCTCTGAATCCGGCATTGACTACCGTGTCTTCGGCGTTGTCGCCATTATTGCGACGCTTGTGTCTATTCCATCACGGCTTGCCGTTGCTATCCCTGGCATCTGAATCGCCTGAGTTTTTGGGTGTGATGTTGCTGCGAGCCAGCCAACTGCCCTCGCCTGCGCAGAAGCAGGTCATAAGTGTCATGAGGGCTGCCATGGACTTTTGCTTCTCTTGGCCGAGATGTCAGGCAAGCCATTCATCGTGGATATTGTGCTTGAAGGCCGCTAGGGCTTCGGCATCCGAACAGTCGACAATTTGGTTCTTTTTAGTTAGGAACCGAGTCTAGAATTTCCTGGCTGACTCTCCGGGCTGCTGGGTTATGTGACTTAAGTCATCAGCATCCGGTGGTCGCACGTAAGTGCCCTAGAAGTTATCGAGGAACGCGTCTTCCAGATCCTCACAACTGCCAATGGAGCTTGCTGGCAGGCTATTCATCCAATGCCGAGCCGGTCCTTTGAGCTTAAGTGGTAGGTACTTTATGGCATGTAGGTCATCGCCGCGGGCCATGTGAATGTGGAGAAGAAAATCTTCGATCCATACCGCAGGGTCTGTTGTGCCATCATATGATTCAATGTTTACGGGTTTAAGCCCTTTTGGGAATTCGTGACCCATAACTTCATCAGGGAAGCATAGGGGGTGTGTGGCGCCTCTATGCCGGGCTACATCACGACGTAGTTCAAATGAATCCGGTCTATTGTATTCAGCCTGGCCGGACTTTGGTTTATTTTATCCGGCGTGACGGTCATCATCACGTCTTGTGGCGCGCCCCCGTGATCCATAGATCGATCTTGACTGTCCTGCTTTGTTTTCCGATACATCTCGCAAGTCCTTCGTGTAGCCTCAGGCTTTGGTATTATTATTTGATTGGCGGTGGGGTGCGTTCTGGACTTTTGGCTGGTACACCGCTTTGTCGCGGCCATGGGGTGGCTGGTCAGCTGCATCATGTGCTGGTAGTGTGGGCTTTAGAGCCTCCTCCTCGAGTTGAGGTAGCAGCCTGTGCTTTGGGTAGCTTTTGCTAGGGCGCTCAAGTCCATATTCCTCGGTAGCCAGGACCTCGGTCCATCTATCAGTTAGCAGATCTTGATCAGCTTGAAGCTGTTGCTGCCTTTTCTTCAGGCTTTTTGCAGTGGCTATCAGCCGGTGTTTGAAGTGCTCCTGCTTGACAGGATCCTCAGGCACGATGAATTCTTCGTCGCCAAGGCTCACTTCGTCTTTGGAGAGAGGCATGTAATTATCATCCTATGATTCTCCATCAGTTGCCTATTTTTAGGGCTAGCTTGCCCATCCTCTTGCTCAGTCTGCTCAACGTCTGGCTGGGCAGGATTGTCTTCGTCTTCGGCACCATCCAGATTGTTATCTCTTGTGCCGGTATCACTATTTTTGCTATGGCGGGGCTTTGAGCGGCATCGATGACGCCGGTGTCTAGATTGCTTCCCCAAGGGGTTATCTTCCGTTGCCTCATAGCCATTGCTTTCTTTAGGGGTATCCACCATATAAATATCATATGATGAGGTGGAAGTCCAGCGCCCTATAGGCGGTGGTTCCTGTTCTTCTCCTGCATCGTCGTCCATACCGTCGATGTCTTCGAAGTCGAAGTCAAGCACGTCGGTTAAGTCATCGACAGTGGCTATAAAGTGGGTGGTGGGTGGGGGATGAATTTCTTCATCGTCCGCTCCCCACTCGAGCCGGACATAGTTCGGCCTAGAAGCTCTTGACAAGGAAAGAGACCTTAATGAATTCAGCACATCACCCAAGGGCGAGTGCTGGAAAATATCCGCGGCGGTGAACTCCATGATGGGTGCCCAATCCAATTCGATAGGCATGTATGCACGCGGTTCGGATCTTGCAGACGGAGACGAGTCCAGGGGTCCGATGACACCACCCTCATAGGAGGTGGGTTCAGTGTTCGGCTCCGACGCCGATGAGTGTGCGGCCTCAGTGACGGGGTCCATCCGCCAGCCCTCGAGGGGCACGATCTGCTCCGGATTGATTCCCGGTGCCACCGCATGCGTGATCTCCCAAACACTGTCCGACGAAAGATTAAAGTCATGCCAGTCGTGACCGTTCGGTGCACCGAGCATGGGCTCGAATCCGTCGAAGATCAAGTCTCCGCGGATGTCGACAGTATAGTTTAAGCTTCCAAACCTGACCTGATGGCCAGGGGCGTAGCTATTGATCTGCTGCAGATGGCCAAGCGAGTTGGCCCGCAGTACGAAGCCGCCGAATACGAAGATCTAGGAAGGAAAACCTCCCCCTGGACTGCGTTGTTGAAGATGGTTGAAGGAGCCATCAAGCCTTATTGTGACGACACCGTGGAACTCTCAATGAAAGCACCAATGTCGGTGTCAAAACCGGTGGATCTTGGGTAGGGGGTCCCGAACTGTGCGTCTAAGGCTAATGGTAACATGAGGCAGGGGACACGATGTTTTACCCAGGTTCGGGCCCTCTCGATGGAGGTAATACCCTACTTCCTGCTTGATTGACCTTGATGATATGAGTATTACAAGAGTTGATCTACCACGAGATCGTAGAGGCTAAACCCTAGAAGGTAGCCTATGATTATGGTTGTTGTTGTCCTACAGACTAAACTCTCCAATTTATATAGACACCGGAGGGGGCTAGGGTTACACAGAGTCGGTTATAGAGAAGGAAATCTACATATCCGAATATCTAAGCTTGCCTTCCACGCAAAGGAGAGTCCCATCCGGACACGGGATGATGTCTTCAATCTTGTATCTTCATAGTCCAACAGTTCGGCTATCCGAGGACCCCTTAATCCAGGACTCCGTCAGCGGCCCCCTTTCCTTCTCCTCATCCCTCTCCTTCCCCTTTTCCCCTTCTGATAAAAGGAAGGGGGTGGCGAATTGGACTAGGAGGCGAAGTGGGACTCCTCCCACTTGTCATGCCCCTAGGCCGGCCTCCTCCCCTGTCCCTCCTTTATATACGAGGGCGGGGGGCACCTCTAAGGCACATCAATTGTTCTTAGGTGTGTGCGGTGCCCCCCTCCGCCATTTACTCCTCTGGTCATATTGTCGTAGTGCTTAGGCGAAGCCCTGCGCGGATCACTTCACCATCACCGTCACCACGCCGCCGTGCTGATGAAACTCTCCCTCGACACTTTGCTAGATCAAGAGTTTGAGGGACGTCATCAAGCTGAACGTGTGCAGAACTCGGAGGTGATGTACATTCGGTACTTGATAGGTTGAATCGAGAAGACGTTCGACTACATCAACCGTGTTAAACTAACGCTTCCACTTTCGGTCTACAAGGGTACTGTGACACACTTTCCCCCTCTCATTGCTATGAATCTCCTAGATAGATCTTGCATGAGCGTAGAAATTTTTTGAAATTGCATGCTACGTTCCCCAACAGTGGCATCCGAGCCAGGTCTATGCGTAGATGATATGCATGAGTAGAACACAAAGAGTTGTGGGCGATGATAGTCATACTCCTTACCACCAACATCTTATTTTGATTCGGCCATATTGTTGGATGAATCGGCCCGGACCAACCTTACATGACCACGCTCATGAGACCGGTTCCACTGACAGACATGCGACTTGTTTTGCATAAAGGTGGCTGGCAGGTGTTTGTTTCTCCAACTTTACTTGAATCAAATTTGACTACGGCCGGTCCTTGTTGAAGGTTAAAAAAACAAACTTGACGAAACATCATTGTGTTTTGATGCGTAGGTAAGAACGGTCCTTACTAGAAGCCCATAGCAGCCACGTAAAACTTGCAACAACAAAGTAGAGGACGTCTAACTTGTTTTTGCTGGGCATGTTGTGATGTGATATGGTCAAGACATGATGTGATATACGTTGTTGTATGAGATGATCATGTCTTGTAAAAGTTATCGGCAACTGGCAGGAGCCTTATGGTTGTCGCTTTATTGTATGTAATGCAATCGCCATGTAATTGCTTTACTTTATCACTTTGTGTTAGCGATAGTTGTAGAAGCAATAGTTGGCGAGACGACAACGACGCTATGATGGAGATCAAGTTGTCAAGCAAGTGACGATGGAGATCATGGTGGTGCTTTGGATATGGAGATCAAAGGCACAATATCATGATGGCCATACCATGTCACATATTTTGATTGCATGTGATGTTTATCTTTTATGCATCTTATTTTGCTTAGTAATGGTAGAATTATAAGATGATCCCTCACTAAAAATTTCAAGGTATAAGTCTTCTCCCTGAATTATGCACCGTTGCGATAGTTTGTCGTGCCGAGACACCACGTCATGATCGGGTGTGATAAGCTCTATGTTCACATACATCGGGTGCAAGACAGTTTTGCACGTGCGGAATACTCGGGTTAAACATGACGAGCCTAGCATGTACAGACATGGCCTCGGAACACTGAGACCGAAAGGTCAAACGTGAATCATATAGTAGATATTTTCAACATAGATATGTTCACCATTGAAAACTGCTCCATCTCACGTGATGATCGGACATGGTTTAGTCGATATGGATCACGTGATCATTTAGATGACTAGAGGGATGTCTATCTAAGTGGGAGTTCTTAAGTAATATGATTAATTGAACTTAATTTATCATGAACTTAGTCCTGATAGTTTTTGCATATCTATGTTGTAGATCAATGGCCCGTGCTACCGTACCCTTGAATTTTAATGCGTTCCTAGAGAAAGCTAAGTTGAAAGATGATGGTAGCAACTACACAGACTGGGTCCATAACTTGAGGATTATCCTCATTGCTGCACATTAGAATTATGTGCTTGATGCACTGCTAGGTGAAAGGCCTGCTGCAGGAGAAGATGCTGATATTATGAACGTGCGGCAAGCTTGATCTGATGACTACTCGATAGTTCAGTGTGCCATGCTCTACGGCTTAGAATTGGGACGTCAAAGACGTTTTGAACGTCATGGACCATATGAGATGTTCCAGGAGTTGAAGTTAATATTTCAAGCAAGTGCCCGAGTTGAGAGATATGAAGTCTCCAACAAGTTCTATAGCTGCAAGATGGAGGAGAACAGTTCTGTCAGTGAACACATACTCAGAATGTCTGGGTACCACAACCACTTGACTCAGTTGGGAGTTAATCTTCTGGATGATAGTGTTATTGACAGAGTTCTTCAATCACTGCCACCAAGCTACAAAGGCTTAGTGTAGAACTATAATATGCAAGGGATGGATAAGACAATTCCTGAGCTCTTCGCTCTACTCAAAGCTGCGGAGGTAGAAATCAAGAAGGAGCATCAAGTGTTGATGGTTAACAAGACCACCAGTTTCAAGAAAAAGGGCAAAGGAAAGAAGGGGAACTTCAAGAAGAATGGCAAGCAAGTTGCCACTCCCGGGAAGAAGCCCAAGTCTGGACCCCAGCCTGAAACTGAGTGCTTCTACTGCAAAGGGACTGGACACTGGAAGCGGAACTGCCCCAAGTATTCGGCGGATAAGAATGATGGCAAAGTGAACAAAGGTATATTTGATATACATGTTATTGATGTGTACCTTACAAATGCTCGTAGTAGCGCTGGGTATTTGATACTGGGGCTACAGATTAAACGAAGATCGGCTAAGGACGATGTGACGATGCACGTCGGGAATGGTTCCAAGGTCGATGTGATCGCCATCGGCACGCTACCGCTACATCTACCTTCGGGATTAGTTTTAGACCTGAATAATTGTTATTTGGTGCCAGCATTGAGCACGAACATTATATCTGGATCTTGTTTGATGCGAGACGGTTATTCATTTAAATCAGAGAATAATGGTTGATCTATTTATATGAGTAATATCTTTTATGATCATGCACCCTTGAAGAGTGGTCTGTTTTTGTTGAATCTCGATCATGGTGATACACATATTCATAATATTGATGCCAAAAGATGCAAAGTTGATAATGATAGTGCAACATATTTGTGGCACTGCTGTTTAGGTCATATTGTTGTAAAGCACATGAATAAACTCCATGAGGATGGACTTTGGGAATCACTTGATTATGAATCATTTGATGCTTGCAAACCATGCTTCATGGGCAAGATGACTAAGAGTCCGTTCTACGATCTGATCGCAGAGGCAAATATTTGAGTTATGAGTTTGGTTTTCATTTAAAACAATGTGGAATAGTTTCACAACTCACGCCACCTGGAACACCACAGCGTAATGGTGTGTCCGAATGTCGTAACCGTACTTTATTAGATATGGTGCGATCTATGATGGCTCTTACCGATTTACCAATATTGTTTCGGGGTTATGCATTAGAGACAACTACATTCACATTAAATAGGGCACCATCTAAATCCGTTGAGACGACACCGTATGAACTATGGTTTGGCAAGAAACCTAAGCTCTTGTTTCTTAAAGTTTGGGGTTGCGATGCTTATGTGAAAAAGCATCAGCCTTATAAGCTCGAACCCAAATCGGAGAAGTGCGTCTTCATAGGATACCCAAAAGACACTATTGGGTACACCTTCTATCACAAATCCGAAGGCAAAATATTTGTTGCTAAAAATGGGTCCTTTCTAGAGAAGGAGTTTCTCGAAAGAAGTGAGTGGGAGGAAAGTAGAACTCGATGAGGTAATTGTACCTTCTCTTGAATTGGAAAGTAGTTCATCACAAAAAACCGTTCCCGTGATGCCAACACCAATTAGTGAGGATGCTAATGATGATGATCATGAAACTTCAGATCAAGTTACTACCGAACCTCGTAGGTCAACCAGAGTATGTTCCGCACCAGAGTGGTACTGTAATCCTATTCTGGAAGTCATGTTACTAGACCATGACGAACCTACGAACCATGAGGAAGCGATGATGAGCCCAGATTCCGCGAAATGGCTTGAAGCCATGAAATTTGAGATGGGATCAATGTATGAGAACAAAGTATGGACTTTGGTTGACTTGTCCGATGATCGGCAAGCCATAGAGAATAAATGGATCTTCAAGAAGAAGACTGACGCTGATGGTAATGTTATAATCTACAAAGCTCAACTTATTGCGAAAGGTTTTTGACAAGTTCGAGGAGTTGACTACGGTGAGACCTTCTCACCCGTAGCGATGCTTAAGTCTGTCCGAATCATGTTAGCAATTGCCGCATTTTATGATTATGAAATCTGGCAAATGGATGTCAAAACTGCATTCCTTAATGCATTTGTTAAAGAAGAGTTGTATATGATGCAACCAGAAGTTTTTGTCGATCCTAAAGGTGCTAACAAAGTGTGCAGCTCTAGCGATCCATTTATGGACTGGTGCAAGCATCTCGGAGTTGGAATATACGCTTTGATAGTGTGATCAAAGCATATGGTTTTATACAGACTTTAGGAGAAGCCTATATTTACAAGAAAGTGAGTGGGAGCTCTGTAGCCTTTCTAATATTATATGTGAATGACATATTGTTGATTAGAAATGATATAGAATTTTTGGATAGCATAACACTACTGGAATCTGGCATTTTGCCGTTGGCCTCCTCTTTGCCGTCTGCCAGCTGACGACAAAGAGGCTCTTTGTCTACACTTCCACAAAGCGGACGGCAAAGAAAGGGCTGATAGCAAAAAGCATATTTGCCATCAGCTGCTTCTTTGCCGTCAGCCAGCTAACGACAAAGAGCTAGAAGGCAAACGGCAAAGAGCCAGGTGGGCCCCATAAGGCTCGGCATGGCTAGGTCACCTTATTTCCCGTCAACGTAATCTTTGTCGTCTACCTGTCGGACCTCTGCCGTCCGCTGGTGGACGGCAAAGAAAGGGCCCAGCTAACGGCCGTCTCCCCCTTTTGCTATGCGCGCCCTTTGCCGTCTCCTAGCGGGCGGCAAAAAACGTGCCCCCACTAATTAGTAATGGCCGCCCCACCCCAACTGCTCTCTCCCCTCTCTCTCACCCCCTCTCCACCCAGCGCCCCCACTCACCTGTGCTTGCACTGCCGCCGTCGAGCACCGCCGCCGCCCGGACGCTGCCGCCGCCCCACCCTGCCGCAGCACCACCCTGCCGACCCGGAGCCCTGCGGCCCCGTCGCCACCACCGCCTGGCGCCCCCTACGCCCGGCCATCGCCGCCCCGCCGCTGCCCGAACACTGTCGCCGCCCCACCCCCGCCGCAGCACCACTCCACCGCCTCGGAGCCCTGCGGCCCCTTCGCCACCACCGCCCGGTGCCCCCTCCGCCCGGCCAGCGCCACCCTGCCGCCCCGGAGCTGCGGCCCCGTCGCCACCACCGCCCGGCTAGCGCCCCTCCGTCGGCGAGCAACCCCATCGCTCGGCGCCCCTGGGCCCTGCTGGCCTGCCACAGGCCTCCCACCCCTGCCGCAGGCGAGCCCCGGTCGCACCCCTCTTCTCCTCTCTTTTTTCCTGTTTTTTCTGTTTTTTCTATTTTTTTAGTTTAGATTACTTTTAGTTCAGTTTTTGATTTTGTTTAGTTTATATTACTTTTAGTTTGGTTTTATATTTAGTTTATTTTAGATTACTTTTAGTTTGGTCTTAGGTTTAGTTTAGTTTTAGGTTTAGTTTAGTTTTAGGTTTACCTTGCCGACCGCGGGCTTGGTCGCGGCCCAGTGATCGTCCCTGGCAAGGCTTGCCGGGGGCCTTGGAGTCGTCCCCGGCAAGGGTCCTGCCGGGGGTCTTCATCATTTGATCCCACGTGGACTCGTGGGCCGTCAGTCTTCATGGGGAGCAGCATGCTACCAGGCATGTGCTCTTCAAATCTTGATCTTTATCATTGTCGATGGTTGATGGAGTCCTAGACTAAGGGGTCCTCGGACAACCGGACTATATACTTTGGCCGGACTGTTGGACTATGAAGATACAAGATAGAAGACTTTGTCCCGTGTCCGGATGGGAGTCTCCTTTGCATGGAAGGCAAGCTTGGCGATTCGGATATGTATATTCCTTTCTCTGTAACCGACTTTGTACAACCCTAGCCCCCTCCGGTATCTATATGAATCAGAGGGTTTAGACTTGTAGGGTTTAGCCACAACAATCATAACCTCATAGGCTAGACTTCTAGGGTTTAGCCATTACGATCTCGTGGTAGATCAAGTCTTGCAATACTCATATTCATCAAGATCAATCAAGTAGGAAGTAGGGTATTACCTCCATAGAGAGGGCCTGAACCTGGGCCAACATTCTGTCCCCCGCCTCCTGTTACCATTAGCCTTAGACGCACAGTTCGAGACCCCCTACCCGAGATCCACCGGTTTTGACACCGACATTGGTGCTTTCATTGAGAGTTCCGCTGCGTCGTCACCAGAAGGCTTAATGGCTCCATCAATCGTCTACAACAACATAGTCTAGGGGGATCTTCCTCCCTGGACAGATCTTCGTATTCGGCGGCTTTGCACTGCAGGCCAACTCGCTCGGCCATCTAGAGTAGATCGATAGCTATGACCCTGGCCCTCAGGTCAGACTTGGAAGCCTGAATTTTATGGCCGACATCCGTGGAGACTTGATCTTCGACGGGTTCGAGGCCATGACGACTATCCTCGGCCAGCATGATGAATATGACTTAGATCTGTCATCTGGCCCTGCACAGGAGATAGCGCTTGTGACCGCCCTGGCCCTAAAGCCGGAGCGGACCGCGTCGTCCGAGGACGGGAAGCTTAACCCTGCCACGGAGACCGTAGACTCAACGGCACTCGAGCCGCACACAGATCCAACTTCGAGCGGGGCTTGTGTAACCGGAACCTTGGACTCGTCTCCGGCCATGGTTTCTGTACCGCGTGCATCTGCGTATGTCAAACCTGATTGGGCGCCGGTCTCGGAGTTCAGCTCCGCGGACATCTTTGAGCACTCGCCTTTTGGCGATGTGTTAAACTCATTGAAGTCCCTCTCCTGTCAGGGAACTCTCGCCGAACTATGTCTGGCTCGAATGGCAAGCGGACAACGAAGAACTTCATTTCCCACCCACCACCCACTTCATTGCCACTGTCGAGGACTTAACCGACACACTCAATTACGGCTCCGAGGACATCGACGGTATGGACGACAATGCCGGAAAGGAGCAGGCACAAAAACCACCACCTTTAGGGCAGTGGACAGCTACATCGTCATACGATATATACATGGTGGACACACCAAAGGAGAATGAGGCCGACGATGATAACAGCATGCCTGTCGATGAACCTCCTAAGCGCCGGTGTCCCAAGCACCGACCTTGATCCGGCAAGAGGAAAAACAGCAACATTGTCACGGACGATGATGATAATCTGAACCAAGCCAAGGACCCCACAGACCCAGCGTTGGAGTAGAGCATGGAGAGGATAGCGAACACAGTCCAGAGATGTTGTCCGACCACAGAGACGCCGAAGATAGCAATTACCAACCTGTCTCTGAAGAGGAGATCAGCCTAGGCGATGATGAGTTCGTCATCCCAGAAGAACCATTAGAATAAGAACGCCTCCACCAAAGGTTTATCGCCACTGCAAGGAGCATGAAGAAGCAGAAGCAGCGGCTTATAGTCGCACAGGATACACTCAATGACAGATGGAACGAAGTGCTAGATGCTAAGGAAAAATATGGCGGTAATCACCAAACAAAGAGCTATCCTAAACGTAAGCTTCTGCCCGAATTCGATGACGAGGCTATCGCGCCTATACCGTCGAAAAACAATACGGCCGACAGGCCGGACCGATCACCTTGTGGTCGAGACAGAGCGGCTAGAAATGTCATACACAAGCCCGCACCCCCTCACTGCAAAGGAAGGAAGGTCGCGGCCCAGGACTAGAAACACGATCTATGTGAGGACCTGGACAAAAAAGCTGGCAAAACTAGGTCCATCTACGGATCCAGGGAACATGCTCCTGCAAAGGATCGCGATTATCAAACAAAATACGCCGGCCATTTACGAGCTTGGAACCAATACCGAACATTACAACCATCGGACCCAATCCATGACAAAGCCAGATACAGGGCTGCCGCACACTCCCTGTGCTTCACCGATGAGGTGTTGGAACATGATTTTCTAGAAGGGCTCAAACCCGTAAACATCGAAGCGTATGATGGAATGACGGACCCTGCGGTTTGGATAGAAGATTTTATTCTTCTCCACATGGCTCATGGAGATGATCTCCACGCCATCAAATATTTACCCCTCAAGCTAAAACGATCAGCTCGGCACTGGCTAAAAAGCCTCCCTGAAAATTCCATAGGAAGCTGGGACGAACTTGAGGATGCTTTTCGGGCCAATTTCCAAGGGACCTATGTCCGGCCCCCGGATGCAGATGATCTAAGTCACATAATCCAACAACCCGAAGAATCTGCCCGTAAGCTTTGGAACCGTTTTTTCACTAAGAAGAACCAAATCGTCGATTGTCCGGACGCCGAGGCGTTAGCAGCATTCAAACGCAGTGTACGGGACAAATGGCTAGCCAGACACCTCGGCCAGGAAAAGCCAAGGACAATGGCCGCCTTAACCACACTCATGACCCGCTTTTGTGCGGGAAAGACAGCTAGTTAGCCCGTAGCAGCACCAGCGATCCCGGCACATCTGAGGTCAGGGATGGCAATGGAAAACCGCGATGCAACAAAAACAAACGTTGGAACAATGAAGAAAGCTCAGACCATACAACGGTAAACGGCGGATTCAGGGGCTCCAGACCCGGTCCACGGAAGAAGCCATTTAAAGTAAACAAGGACAGTCCATCCAACCTGGACAAAATCCTAGACAGGCCCTGCCAGATCCACAGCACTCCCGATAAACCAGCTAATCATACCAATAGAGAATGTTGGGTCTTCAAGCAGGCCGGCAAACTCAACGCCGAAGACAAAGGGAAGGGACCTCAGAGCAAAGACGAGGACGAACCTTGCTGGCCGAACACAGGGGGACAGAAGAAATTTCCACCGGAGATCAAAACAGTGAACATGATCTATGTCACTCACATCCCAAAGAGGGAGCGCAAACACACACTCCAAGACGTCTATGTTGTCGAACCCGTCGCCCCCAAATTCTACCCATGGTCGGCCTATCCGATCACTTTTGATTGCAGGGATCATCCGACTAGTACCTGTCACGGGGGTTCGGCTGCCCTAGTGCTCGACCCAATAATTGACGGATAGCACCTCACTCGAGTCCTCATGGACGGCGGCAGCAGTCTCAATCTGATATATCAGGACATTGTCCGCAAGATGGGGATAGACCCGTCAAGAATCAAGCCAAGAAGCACTACCTTTAAAGGAGTTATACCGGGCGTGGAAGCCCGCTGCACGGGCTCTCTAACATTGGATGTTGTATTCCGCTCCCCCGACAACTTTCGAAGCAAAGAACTAATCTGCAACATTGCTCCATTCCGAAGTGGCTATCATGCACTACTCAGAAGAACGACCTTCATCCGTTTTAATGCAGTCCCGCATTATGCTTATCTAAAACTCAAAATGCCTGGACCACGTGGCATCATCACCGGTCAGCGGAAATACGGAGCGCTCTATTCATATAGAAGAATACACGATGGCTCTAGCAGTCGAAGGACGAAACAACCTATTCAAGCTGAGCAGCTCATCGGTCCTTAAGAACGCGGACACAACTAAATGTGTTCGGCGCACACCTCAGTGCGGCGGCTCAGATAAAGCTGAGCTCGATTAGCAGCTACGCCCCCACCGACCGCCCCATAAGGAGACAACGCATGTGCCATGTATACATAAATATACAACCAAAATTCCTTGGGTGGCACCATGGGCACACTTCACACAAAAAGTCCATAGTTCGGCTCGACCCTAATCAGACTACAGAAGTTACATTTCACGGTTCATTAAAACGAACCAGCATTACTTACGGCCACACCAGAATCTTTTCCTGGTTTCTTCCTTTTTTACAGATGGCCATCGTACTATACCCTTCAAGGACACTTCACAACGGAGGCAAAGGTGCAGATGTGCAGCAGGGCCCCGTATTAAGGTTTCTTTTTTTGATTAAGACCTTGTGTAAACCTTTTTTATCTCTTGTTGATTTATACTTTCCTGACATGTAAAATGTCCAAGAAAGATATCGGCATTATTTGTAAACATACGGCTCACCGTGCTAAAGTGGATGTTATAGAAGCAGCCCGATTCGTATTGTGTTTTAAGATTTATGCTCTCACCACCTGCGCTCTTTCCCCACGACAGATTACCATACGTGCCTTGATACCACGGTCTATCACCAGGGGATGTATTTAGCCCTGTGTATATTGAAAAGTCCGTACACCTATAGGGAGTGTTCGGCGTCACGAGTTTGGCCTTATATGCATCAGCTCTGAATCATGTCTTTCGTCAATAGTTGGGTTGCCCGGCTCCTGTGCTGACTACCTTACATTCCACAATATCGGCTAGGGTAGTAAAGGGAGAACTACTGCGATTGTGCCATGGCTCGTCCGGATGAGCACTTCAGTAGAGAAAGCCGAAAACTGACTGTCATGATGTGGCGAGAGCTGGTCAACCACTCGATGACTCATCGGAATCTTCACGATTCCCTCCGTGTTAAACGAAGGACCGTTCTTTGGTCACGTATGTAAACGCACCGTATTCGGATAACCGCGGACATACCAGGGGCTATATAGTAGCCCGACCGTGAAACTCCTCTGGCTAAGTGAAAGTGTTAAAGCTCTATAGTCCGATTGCCTAGTTCGCCGCATTAACACCTCCTTAATGGACCAAGACGTTGGGTCAAGTGTGATCAAGTGCTTTTCCGAACACCCCCGCGTTATACGCGAGGGAGATGAAGCCAATGACTGCAAACTTTCAGATTGTATACATGAAAAAGATGGCCGCACAGGAGGCACCTAAACTTTTCGGGCAAGAAGTATAAAAACATAGCCTTAAATATATGATAATATTGTTATTACAATTTTGATACACCTTACTCGAACATAATATTTTTCGAGCACTGACCCTCTATCAAGCGAGCACCCTGTAGGACATCTTCAAAGTAGTGTTCTGGCATGTTAAGGTCCTTGCCTTCGGGTGGACTCTGCGTTGCAATATCGGTGGCCGTCATCTTCGCCCATTATATCTTGACACGATCAAGGGCCATCCATGCACCTTCTATGCACGTTGACCGCTTCACAGCGTCTATATGCGGCACCACATTAACAAGTTTCCGCACCAAACCGAAATAGCTATTCGGAATGGGTTCAGTTGGCCATAGCCAGGCTATAACGTCCTTCATGGCATTGCCGGACATCATGTGGAGCTCGCCCCACTCAGCCATCTGTCCGTTCAATAGTGGACGCTTCGGCGCGTCAAATTGCGACCAAAATAGCTTTTCTGTCGCATATCCTTCTTGCGCGTGGAAAAACTGATTCGCATCGACAACACTCTTCGGCTGGTCCATAAAGGCGTTTGGAGAACTCCACAGTTGATTAAGCGGCGCATACTTCGGATCACCAAACTTCATTTGCAATAAAAAGGGCTTACCAGCCGCGATCTCCCCAACTTGTCAGATCTCCTCCCGAGCTGCTCTAGACTCAGACCGGGCTTCCTTCGCCTCTTGTAAGTCCTTGTCAAGATTGGCCGCTTTGGCTTTGTTATCTTTCTCAAGAACTTGACATTGGCTAGTGGCATTCTTTAGCCCAAGTGCCATGGTAGATATCCTCTCCTCGCACTGACGCCGAGCAGTCTGCTTGACTTTTAATTCGGTGGCTACCTTTTCGGCAGCCGCATTACTCATCCTAGCTTGCTCCTTGGCCCGGGCAAGTTCCGCCCGAAGGGTTTCAACTGCGGCGGCACTATGTGCAGTCATGCATATACAAGTAATCAGTATCACGCTCATTTTATAATACTAGCATGTACTGAATGCTCCAAAGACATACCCTGCGCCTCGTCGAGCCACCTGTTAATAAGCATGATGTCATCATCTGCCACATCAACTTTCTGCTTCAGATGCGCTACCTCGGTAGCTTGGGTAGGCGCCACGGATGTAACAACCCGTGTGTCAATTAGTCAGATCATTTCCTGGGCATATATTTTGATCCTTTGATCGCACCCCTTTGGATGTCAACCAGAGTCTCAGGGGCTACTATCTATACACAGGTGCAATTTGCACTTACAATATAATTGAAATTACACTACGTACCTCGAAGCCTCTTAGTAGGCTAGAAAAGGCTTCATTCAATCCACTTTTCACAGACCGAACTCTTTCAAACACTGTACCCATCAAGGTACGATGTTCCTCTGAGACGGAGGCATGTTGCAATATGTCCAACAATGTATCCGACACCTCCGGATCCGGAACAGGTAGCGTCGTCCCTTGGACATTGGATAGTCCGGGACCTTTTTTGCGCCATGTAGGCGCCGCACACCCCGGACCCTAGGCGGCAGGAGTATTACCTTCGGCCCCGGTCCTCACTGCCCCTTGCGCCACTCGCAAATCGGGAAAGATCCTCTAGGACGACACCTCGGCGTCGTCTGCCTTATCAGGTAGGGAGACCTATGGAGGCATCTCGATCTCCATCATCTCCGGAAGTAGATCCCCCAAAGAGGAGGACTGTTGAGGAGGGACGCATGCCGGACTGCAAACATGTGTTTAAAATATTACCCTTATAGCCAGGAAAGAACAGGACATGTTTAAAAACACCCTAATTCACTTATGATTCGGCTAAGGGCCTCTTTTTATGGGGTGACTGCGTGTCAGTAGCATCCCGTGATAGGGATACCTTCCCCCGCTTAGAAGCTTCTCTCTTCGAGTCTTTGGAGGCGGCCCTTTTCTTCCCACGAGGAGAAGGGATGACAGTTCGTCTTTCCCTTCCACCTTTGGAAGTGGAAGCTCCAATCTCCCTGGACAGATTGCCTGGTGTGCCTCCAGAATTGACGCCGCCTTGGGCCTCTTCCTCCTCCTCCTTATCTTCCCCCGCCGACACTTGATATAGAGCCGGAGCCAGCATCCTTTTTAACACCGGATCGGCTGAGTCTTCGGGAAGTTGAGCCGAGCACCTGATTCTCTCCACCTTCTTTCGCCAGCCCTGGCCAAATAGAGTTTTATCAGTACATTGTCACGAATAATTTGACTAAACCGTGTTCGGGGGTCGAGTACTTACCAGAGTATCCGGATGGTTGTAGTCAAGGCCGAGGTCTTCTGTAGTTTCCGGCCACTGTAGTTTCAAGGTCCTGAAGAACAATTTCCACATTTCTCTGAGCATCGTGGCTGAGAGGTGCTGAAGAGTTCATGGACCTTCCGGATTGAACTCCCACATGCGGAGAGGGCGTCGCTAACAGGGTAGGATCCGGCGGACTATCATCACTTGGATTACATCGATGAGACCGGTGTCCTTCTCAATAAGGCTATGAATGCGGCTTTGCAGCGTCCGCACATCATCAGTAGATCCCCAGTCCAGCCCCTTGTTGATCCACGATGCAAGCTGTGGCATAGGGCTAGACCGAAACACAGGTGTGGCTGCCCGCTTTTTACCGCAGGGTTCGGTAATGTAAAACCACTCCCGTTTCCATAAGTCAGAAGTTTCTGCGAAGGAGCCTTCGGCCAAGAAGAATTGATGAGATTTCTCAATGAAGCGCCTCCGCACTCCAGTTGTTTCCCGTTGATTACCTTCGATTTCACACTAAAGGTCTTAAGCCATAAGCCGAAGTGTGGGGAAATACGGAGGAAGGCATCACATGTGGTGATGAATGCCGAGATGTGGAGAAAGGAGTCCGGGGCTAGATCGTGGAAATCTAGCCCGTAATAAAACATGACCCCTCAAACAAAGGGATGGAGAGCAAACCCAAGCCCTCAGAAGAAGTGAGAGATAAACACGACCCCCTCATTGGATCTGGGAGTAGGAATAACCTGCCCTTGAGCAGGAAGCCTGTGGTAAATTTCCGCGGTCAAGTATCTTGCCTCCGTAAGCTTCGAGATATCTTCCTCTATGACAGAAGAGGCCATCAACCGGCCTTGAAGGTTGGGTCCGGACATGGCTGGAGGCTTGAAGCGGCTAGATTGACCCTTGAGTGTTGGAACTTGAGGTGGGAGGTAGAGGGAAGAACTAGCGTGGAAGAAAAAGTACAGGCCATAACCCCTTTATTAAGGCGATGAATATCAAGCGTCCCCTTCGTGGCCTTAAAACATGCCTATTCCTGAGGAATTATGCCAACAGAACGGTTGGGCTACCCATGTCCGTGTTAATGAAAATCTCATAATAAGGGGACACGATCTCTGCTTTGACAAGACGTGCCAATAAAAACCGCCCCCGAAACATGGGGTGGTAGGCTATAAAACGATTCAAAATAATGGCTAGGTAGTGACGTAATGTCGTGCTACCAAAATTGTCAGCGGGTTGGACTCGTAAATAGTATACTCTCTATTGCTGTTTATGGAACTCGTTTTGCAGAGCCGAACATGATTTTTGTGTTCGAGATTTACTTTGAAGTACTCGGAGAAGGAACCCGCCTTGCAATGCCAAAGACAATCTGCGCGCCGGACTCATCGTCATTGAAGCCTGGTTCAGGGGCTACTGAGGGAGTCCTAGACTAAGGGGTCCTCGGACAGCCGGACTATATACTTTGGTCGGACTATTGGACTATGCAGATACAAGATAGAAGACTTCGTCCCGTGTCCGGATGGGACTCTCCTTCGCGTGGAAGGCAAGCTTGGCGATTTGGATATGTACATTCCTTTCTCTGTAACTGACTTTGTACAACCCTAGCCCCCTCCGATGTCTATATAAATAGGAGGCTTTAGACTTCTAGGGTTTATCCACAACAATCATAACCTCATAGGCTAGACTTCTAGGGTTTAGCCATTACGATCTCGTGGTAGATCAACTCTTGTAATACTCATATTCATCAAGATCAATCAAGCAGGAAGTAGGGTATTACCTCCATAGAGAGGGCCTGAACCTTGGTAAACATTGTGTTCCCCGCCTCCTGTTACCATTAGCCTTAAACACACAGTTTGGGACCCCATACCCAAGATCCGCTGGTTTTGAAACCGACAATGGTGTCAGAGCTCTCAAGCCCAAGGGTGGTGGCCTTGTTGGTCTCCTCGCCAGCTGACCCGGCAAGGGGCTTGCCGGGGGCTGCGTAGGTCGCCTAGGCAAGGCTTGTTGTCGAGTGTGGCCCTGCTTGCCTCTTGCTGCTTGCTATTCCGAGCACTTGTCTTGATGTTCTTTGTCCTTGTCTTGCCTCCTACTGTCTCCCTGTGCGTCGCCAGGCCTTGCTGTAGGGGTGGCTGCGACCGTCCGTGCACAAGTAAGGGGTACAAAAGCACCCATACTTTTGTACACCGACAAGAGCCCCAGGGTCTGGACCACACACAAGCGCAAGGCATAGTTGGGCCAGGCCCAAAGCAGTGCAGCGGCAAACCACCGTGATTTTTCTGGCAGTTGCGCTTCCCCACACCCCGCGTTAAGTGCGTGACGTGGGGGTCATGCGCAGGATGGGCATGGCATGCATGCGTCATCCCGTAGTAAATGGTAAAGAGCTGGCTCGCGCCTTCCCCATAAAAATGAAAAACCGCAGGAGCACTGGTCATTTACCTCCTTTGCTTCTCCCAATCTCAGAACCACCGCTCCACTTTTCTCCCCCAAATCCGAAACAGAGCTTTGCGCTTCCGCTCGCCGCCACTGCGCCTCCATTGCCTCTCAATCTCTTGCCCCACCATAGTCGCCATGGCACCTAAGGCTAGCAAGGGCAAGAAGGCGGCCAAGGCTGCCACGGGGAAAGAGTTGCCAGAGAGCGAGCTGGTGAAGATGCGGAAGGAGCACACCCTCTTCCCTCCGACGATCGATGTGCTTACGCTCAAGGACCGGTTCCTGTGCTTTTGGGGGGAGGAGATGATGGGGCATCCCGCCACCAATGTCATTCCTACTCCCTTTGCTAAGGTCGGCCCGAACGTTTACCCCTTCTTTGTCGACTACTTCTCTTGTGGCCTCTGCCCCCCTTTCTCAGATTTCTTTAACGACATCATGCACACCAACGGCTTCCACCTCCTGGACTTCACGCCGAATGTGGTGGCGTGCATGGCCCTTTTCGCCCATCTCTGCGAGGGCTTTGTCGGATTCTTCCCTAACACGGCGCTCTTTTGCCATTACTTCTTCCCCCGGATTCAACAAGGGGATGCCATCTCTGGCTCCGTCACTTGGATCCCGAGGCTTCTGTGCAAGGGTGCATATCCGGAGGGCTTCCAGAAGGAGTGGTGGGACGAATGGCGGGGCCGGTGGTGCTGGATTGTGGAGAAGGATCCACAACACTTCTGTGAGGTCCGTCAGAGCGCGCCGGTCTGCGGCGACGACTTGAGCGACTCCGACCCCAATGATGCGAAGCTCACGATCGCCACCACCAGGATCCTCCGCCTTGTCTCCGCTGGCGTCACACTAGAGATGGTTGGGGCTGATTTCATTCGCTGCTGCATGGCTCACTTGCACCAAAAGGGGAGGTCGGCCTTGCATTTCAGGAACGCAACGGACGTCATGAGGCTCCTCTACGAATTAAAGCATAACTTCACCGTGATGCAGCATACATCCATCTGCTAGAGGCTCTTCCGGCTCAAGACGGACCAGGATGGTAACACTGAGTGGGTCGGCAAGGCCGCAAAGGCCGGCAAGAAAGGCCACCCATTCAGGTTGCCGGCAGGGGTGCACCCGATGAGCAATAACTCTCGCCAGACCGAGATTATTGCCATGATGCCTGCCTTCAATGCTCATGGGCTGGATCCAACCTGGGCCGAGCTAAAGGCAGAGGAACTGTAGCAGTTCTTTGACAACTTTTCGGAGGGCCATGTCCGTGACAAGCCAGAACTCATCCACCCCACCACCGCCCAAGAGCTGGCGTACATTGCCGCCAGGGCGAAGGAGGCGGACCTTGCCATGGAGGCCGGCAGCTGCGGCACCGTGGAGGACGAGGCCGAGGAGGCTGCAGAGGAACAAAGATTCCTCAAGTGGGAGGAGCCTACTGGAGAGACCAGTGGCACTGGCGTTGGGGCTTCCCCTGCCGTGGAGGCGGCCGAAGAGTCGGCCGGGGAGGCGTCTAGGGCGGACGAGTCCTCGGCCCCGAAGAAAAGCCGCGTCTTGCGACGGGCTGGCTTCAATGAGCCAGTTCACCCCGGCAAGGCCACGCAGCGGCAAGGGGCCCAGGCAGAGCCCATGCGCCAGACGAGGCATGAAGTCGCGGAGGCACTAGAGGCAGACACAGCGGCGAAGAGGGCCGCAGCGTTGAAGAAAGCCGCAGCTGCACCCTCTTCTTCGAGCGGGCGTGGCACTGCTCCCTCCTCCTCGAGCAGACGCGACGCCACTTCTCTTGCGCCTGGGCGCGTAATGACTCCATCTCCTCCCCCGGCTGGGTGTGTCCCGGTGGGCAAATATGACGTTGGGTCGTTCAACCCGAGGAAGAAGAGGAGGACGAGTATGCACTTTGCTCCATCCATCCATTCCCTGATTCCTTAGTCGAATTTCTTGACCCTTGATATGATTTTATTGCAGTGATGCGGAGACGCTGGCCCAAAGGGTAAAAAGGGTCAGGGCCTCGACGAGTACTGAGCCCCCGGCAAGCACCCCTCGTGCATCGTGGGTGATCTTCACCAGTCCGGAGTCTAGCCCCCGGCGTAGCCCCCAACGTGAGTTTGTCACCTATCTCTTGTTGGCGGGTGTTGGAACATGTCTCCTTACTGGTAATCTTGCTAGAACTATAGGAAGGGAACAGGAGCAGGAGGAGCCTCTAAGGGCCGCCCCTGACACGCCGCCCCCATGATCCACGCCGACCAGAGGGGCGTCCCCGGCAAGGGGACCTACTGATGAGCCCTTGAGTTCGTAGTAGGTGGAGGTGAGCGTAGGCACCGGTGACCCCATCCGGGCAACAAACGTTGCTAGGGAGGGGGACGCACCCTCCCCACCTGCTGTAGGTAAGTAGGAGCCTTCTGTTCCTTGCTATCCACTGCTTTGATTTCTTCCCTTCTATCTGCTTTGAATGTTTCTAATTCTGATTTCACCTTTTTCCTTCCCTTGGCCCTAGATTCTCCATTGGCGGATCGGGCAGGCGTCAATGAGGCGATCATGGAGACCTCCAGGGACGCCGAGGCCGAGGCCACCACCATTGCTAGTGAGGAGGCTGCCAAGGGACCCACTGAAGAGGCCGCCACAGGGCTTGCCGGGGAGGACGGCAAGGATGCTACCGGGGAGAAGGTGGCTGAGGAGCCTGTCGGAGAGGCCGACAAGGCTGCTACCGAGGAGGCCACCGCAGGCCTGCCAGGGAGGCCGGCAAGGCCACCACTGGCAAGGCCGCCAAGGATCCCACCAGGGAGGAGGTGGTCAATGACCAACCCTCCTCCTCCTCAGCCCCTGCTCCGAGCAGGTACTTGAAGGATGGCGACGACCTCTTCGTCAACATTCCATGGGAGGCACGCGCCAGGACACCAGTCGAGGGAGAGGTTTTTGTCGAGGAAATCCTCACCGCCGTCGGGCTCTAGGTTGTTGACGAACCGGGCGTCGGCGGCGGCGCCTCCAAGGAACACTAACTCCTTCAAGCCATGGGTGCCAACTTCCACAAGCTCCAGGCTCTCCATGGAGCTTGCAAGGAGAAGGCAGACTCCAGAATGGCAGCCGTGGACAAGGCCGAGGCGGATTTCCAGGAGCGCATCGCCGAGATGAAAACCTGGTTCGACGAGGCTTGGGAGGATCTGAGAGCCTCCCAAGTCTCGCTGAGCGAGTGCCAGCGGGACCTCCTCTTCAAGCAGGCTGATTTTGACAAGGCGCAAAGGAGGCAAAGGCCAAGGCTGCCAAGGACGAGTTCGACCAGACGTAGCACCGCATCTCACTCGATGTCCAGGAGGAGGACTTGGTCGGTCGCGAAGCGGCGCTTGCCGCCGTGCTTTGCTCCAAAGACGAGGAGATCGAGCGGCTCGTCACGCAGCAGACTCAAGACCTATCGCAGAAGCACCAGCAGGCGCTCGACGCTCTGGCCCTCGACCATGCCGGCAAGCTGAAAGAGGCCATCGACCGCGCTGGAGCGGCCGAGGCCAGCAGTGCTGAGCTGGCCGGCAAGGTGGAGAAGCTGGAGGCGACAATGGCCGAGCTTACCAAGGAGATCTCCACGCTCAAGAACGACAGAGAGAAAACCCTCTATGACCTGGCGGGGATGCAGACCACCATATCTGACAAAACCAAGCTGCTCTCCACGGCCAATGAGTCCATTGACGATCTGAAGCTGAAGTTGGTCAGCCAGGAGAAGATGCTCTCAGAATCCCAAGCTCCTAAGCAGACCCTGGCCAAGGACCTCGCGAGCGAGTAGCTGCTGTTGCAGACTGCCGCCACTTCCCACAACAAACCGTGGAGAGCACAAAACTCTGGACCATCCACCTCATGGATGTTGCAGAGCAGATTACCATGCAGCTGACTGCCATGGGCATGCCAAACTTCAGGTTCTCCCACGAGGCAAGAGTGGCGGAGAGCGCCAGGCTGTCTGAGTTCTTCGAGCGTGTTCTTGCCTCCTTGAAGCTGCTCCAGTCTACCAGGGCGGCCTACCTGGCTGAGGAGTCCCGGCAACTTTGCTGGGATGCCTTGATTAAGGTGCTCACCAAGGTGGCGCACTGGAACCCCAGCGTCGACTGTGCTCAGACACTCGACAGCTTGCCAGAGGACGTCGACCGGCAGGCGCTCGAGGAGTGCATCGAGCCCATCATTAGCTGCATCAACGGAGTCGCGAGCCTGGAGGGCCAGCGCCAGGATTAACAGCTTCTTCCCTTGTAGTTCTTGCGAGTCCGTACCCAAGACAGATTATCTTAAGTTAGAGTCGTGGCAACTTTTGATGTAATATAACTTTTGTTGTACTCTGAACTAGCTGCATATTATCTTCCCGTTGTAGTCCATCCTTGTATTTTTGGCACCCTACGCTTAGTTGGACAGGCCTGCCGGCATGTGCACCCCTTGCCGTAGGCGCTAGAAGGACGGATCCTTAGCAATCTTCGGAGGGCATTGACGCCTGCAGGCTACCTTGCCGCTCTTGGCGCAGCACCTGGACTGTCGAGCGGACTCAAGGCAGAACATGGGCACTGTCAATTATGGCAAGGCACCCTACCGTTCTTAGCATAGCATGGCACCCGAACTGTTGAGCAAACTCGAAACAGAATAGGGGCGTTGCCAATCGCCGCAAGGTTCCTTCCGCGTGCAGGTTCTCCATACAAGGACCGAAACCATTGAGGGGGATAACCTCATAAAAAGGAAAGATTGCTCAAGGTTGAGATAACTTAGCTTTTTATTGCTGCACGGATCACTGTTGTGGCCATGGACGCCGCCGCTCGCCTGGTCCTAACCAACGGACCAGATTCTCACAACTAACTCCCCCTATGTCGGCGTTCTGGGAAGGGGGTCCCCAGACTTTCCTACCTGCAGCCCGCGGCGTGGCTCCACCAGTGGCCCAGTATGGCCTGTCTTCGTCAACCAACACTCAAGATCCTCGCGAGGGGCCAAGCCTCACGAGGCGGACGATGCAAGGCCTCCTCAGGAGCGGCCTCACCAGGTGGGCTCATGAGGGGGCGGAGAGATCAAGGCAAGGGGTACCTCGCGAGGTTCCCGTGACGCAAGCCATGACGACCAAGGCTAGGCGGGCGCCAGCGCGTCCTGTGTCCTTGTTTCCCCTTTGGTGCTAAGGGAGCAAGCGCAGGCACAGAGTACCGAGGCATCATGCAAAGGTTTCCAGATCGGTGCAACAAGACCAAGACCAGCAGGACAGCAGGACAGAGGTCATTGTGAAGCCCAGGACAGCGTCACCGCCAGCGCCTTTAACAGGCAAAGACCACCTTTAGTCAGGATAGCTTGTACTAGCTGTCCCCTTTCAAATTGGCCGTTGTTGGATCCCTTCCCGCTCAATATATGGGAAGAAAACCAGGGCCTCCATAAATAGGACTAGCTACCACAATAGAAAGGGGAGACGGAACAAGAACTAAACTATTCCGAGACGAGAACAAGAAGAACACCACACTAGCTCAAGAACACCTCTCCTCAGGAGGCTATTCTTCCCTTGTACTGTTCATCATCAGCCCAAGAGGTAATCCACAACCACCACACAGGAGTAGGGTATTACACCACAACGGTGGCCCGAACCTGTATAAATCTTGTGGTTCTTGTGTCCTGAGTTCATTGAGCTAAGCTTAGGGATCGCGGCGAGGCTGGGAGCGAGATTTGGTAGGGGAAATCTTCGTGCGGACCCCAGTGTTCGAACCTCAAGGGTTTTCCCGGAACCCTAGATCCCACATTTGGCATGCCAGGTAGGGGTGCGCTGAAGTCTTCCTTCCGCTGATCCATGTCCCATCGCTTCGTCGCATCCATGTCTGATGCCCGCTGAGCGCGCGCTGAGCGCCGGGCCACTCTTGCGACTCGCGTCGGCCAGACGGCTCCTGTCGGCGGGTCTCCCCGTCGTTCTCCATCGCCTGCCGCCAATGCCGCCACCGGCCCGGCGGGGAAACGAGCAGCAAGCATCCTCGCTGCACCCCTCGATGCGGCGGGACGGCCGCACCACCACTCCGTCACTGACCCTAGCCGACTCGTCGTCCCACGCTCGTCGTGCCCCCACGGACATGCAGTCCGCGCTACTTATGGGATGCGAGCTCCTGCGTTAGCGTCCTGTCGACAACCTCTACGAAGAATGGCTTGCTCGCATCACCGAGCTCGTCAGCGCCGCAGGGGGCTCTCCCGCGCCGTCCCTCTTGTTGCCTCGCCCTCCACCAGGTACGGGCGACGTGGCTCTCATGGAGCGCTTGCACCACCTCTGCCCCAAGACGGTGCCCTGGCACCAAGGCATGCGGCCCCTGGGTGTGACCCACCATGTCCGGCGCCCGCAAGAGCAGAAGGAAGCTATCAAGAAAGCCCTCGGCCTCAAGAAGGCGCTCCTGTGCTCCCTGCACCAGTGTGACAAGACCGCATACTGCCTATGGCAGCGGTGCACGGGTACCATCAAGAGCAAGCTTTGCGTCAGCAAAGGGCCCTGGTGACCATAGTAGGCTGCCGCGCCTTCACCCCCGAGCTGCGTAGCATCGCCTGGCCGGGAAAATTCAAGCCAGACCTGCCTCCTCGCTATGACGGCACCCTCGACCCCGTAGAGTTCTTACAGCTCTACGAGCTGAGAATCGAGGTGGCTAAAGGTGACGAAAAAGTCACAGCGAATTGGTTTCCCATGTCACTCAAGGACGGAACCCGCTCGTTGCTCCTGAACCTGCCTCCCGGTTCGATCTCCTCCTAGGACGAGATGCACAGCCGCTTCATCGCAAACTTCCAGGGCACTCGCGACAGCCCCCTCGCCGCGGGTGACCTGCGCTGCATCAAGCAGCAGCTCGAGGAGACCCTGCAGAAATAGATCCAGCGCTTCAACAGCGTCCGCCTCATGATCCCCAAGGTGACGGACGAGGCCATCATCTCACTGTTCTCTGATTTCGTCCGTGACGTCAAGATGAAGGAGGAGCTTGCCAGCCATGAGGACTTGTGCACGTCCTTGGAGCTGTTCAACCTGGCGACCAAGTGCACAAGAGCTGAGGAGGGACGCCTCCCCCTAATCGAGCTCCCAGCTGCCAACCCGGAAGAAAAGAAGACCAAGGCCAAGGACGTGAAGCGCAAGGGAGTGGTCGTGCTCACGGAGGAACCAGAAACGAAGCACGATAGAGACCAGCCGGAGTCGTCCAAGGGCCGCCGACCATTCTGCGCCTACCACAACCTCCCCACCCGCAACGCCAACGATTGCCAGGAGCTCAGGGTCGTTCGAGAAAAACACTTCGATCGACGCCCCGAGTGCAACGAACGGAGCTACGGCCGAGGAGGAGGACGTGGCAGAGGATGATGGGATGACCGTCGCCCTCGCCAGCAGTGGCGTGACCGACCTCGTTAGGATCGCTGGCAGGACCAGCCTCGCGAGGGCGCCTGGAGGGACCAGCCTCGCGAGGGCGCCTGGAGGGATCAGCCTCGCAAGGACTGCCCCCAGGGTGACGCATGCCTTCCTTTGCTGCCGCCGCAGCCAAGAAAGAATGATGACCATCATCAGGACGAGGGGGCTGGGGGCTAACAGGAGCCACGTGCTATCGCTTACATCTTGGGCGGAGCTCAGGCCCAAGCCTCTCAGCTTATCTTCAAGCAGTTTGCTCGTGAGGTGAATGTAGCCCTCCCCAGGCTCGAGGCCACGCGCTCGCTCGGTGGTCCAAGTGCGCCATCACCTTCAGCTCGGCAGATCAACTCAAGTGCGCAGCTACTGCTGGCCTTCTCCCAATGATCTGTTCACCAGTCATCAGCAACATGCAAGTCACCAAGACCCTCATCGACGGCGGCGCAGGGCTTAAGGTCATGTCCCTTCAGATGTTCAACAACCTTGAAGTGCCATACGATCAGCTCCAGCCTACCAAGCCTTTCTCAGGAGTTACTGACGGTTCCACCACCCCGGTAGGGCAGGTCTGCCTGCTTGTCACCTTCGGACAGTGCGACAACTACCGCACCGAGCTCATCAAATTCGACGTCGCCCATATCCACCTGCCGTACAAAGCCATCCTCGGGTATCCAGCCCTGGCCAAGTTCATGGCAGTGACCCACCACGGCTACAACGTCCTCAAGATGCCAGGAAGTGGTGTAATCATCATGGTCCCCTACGAAGAGAGAGATGCGGTGTGCTCCCTCGAGCGTGCCTTCCAAGCCGCATCAATTGAGGGCCCGAACAGCAAGGGCGAGAACCCTCCTGAGGCCATCCCCATGAAGAAGAAGCAACCGTTCCGCATAGGGCCTAAGGAGGTCGGCGCCTCGGGTGGTGCCGTGTCAGGATCAGCCCCCGCGCTTGGGGCACCTCCTTCCATCACATAGGAAGGCGCGCCCAGCACCCTCCTCGGGCAAGGCTCGGGGGCTCTCTTCTGGAGGGCCTCAGACCTCACCAACATCACGAGGACGCGCTCGGGCACCACTTGGAGGCGTGCTTCGCAGCAGGTTTCCCTCAGGAAGGCACAGGGCGTGGAAAGCTCAACGTTCAGGAGTTCATTGCCAAGACCACTCAGAAGCTTCAGGAAGCGAGGGCCATGCGTGGCGACCGCCGCTCGCCCGGCATGGCTCCCCATCCAGGCGAGGATGGTGGGTTGCCCATCTACATCGACGTCCCAGGGATCAACCGAGCCACATCTCAGGAGCGCTTCTGGCCTTCGCGCGTGGGACGCTGCAAGGGTCCGCTGCACAGCTACATTCACATGCCTTTTGTCCTGCCGAATGCGGCTGCCACCTACCAATGTCACCTATGGAGCATCCTGGCGGCTCAGGAGGCCAGACACCACGCGATCCTAGCAGAAATGGAGACGGTCCTCAAGGAACCACCTGGACCCCCAGAGCCTCCTGAGGCTCAGGGCCCCGGTGGCTCGTGAGGGTCGGCCCCTTAACCTCGCATCTTCAGCTGCTCCAACACCCCCTCTACAATGGAACCAGGTGACATCTCCCAAGTTCATTTCAGCTGGGAGCGCCCTCAGGGTTGCGTCATTCCCAGGCCGCGTGGGTCCATCCCTGTGGCATGTATATCTTTTTATGTATTTATCTTACCTTGATGGTGGCACCCCTCGGGCTGCATCATCCCCAAGCCGCTTGGGTCTGACCCAGTGGCATGTATCCACTCTGCATTTACCCTAAGCTGATTGCCTTTCATGCCTAATCTACTTGTGATTATCACCTGTTCGAGTGCCACCTACCATGGGAGCCGCTCACGCTGGCACGGCGCTTGCGCACGGGTCCATCCCTACAACGCCGACAAATCTGAGCGGTCGAGCTCTGGCCCGCGGCATGCCCCGCGCGCGTCACCTCACCAGGCCCTCGGTTCCCTCACCCTTCTCTCGGAGCAACCAATGGCCGACCGGCAATCATAATGGCATCCCATGCCTTTCTCGTGCTAATTTGCAGGAACCTCCTGAGGTCTACAGTGCACGGCACCACGAGCTCCCTCTCTTTCCCATCCGATCCGCTTGCGCGTTAAAAGGGGGAATCCTGAGCATCACGACTCAAGAGCTCTTACTGGCTCTCCAGCCCTCACTCCCTGGCCTTGACCATGGCATCGCGACCTGGCATACCAGCGGCGGCTGAGCTCGCTCGAGGGCTGGGACCTGAGAATGTAGAGCATGAAGGAGAGTGTGGGGAAGAAAGGGGAGGCTCGCACGGGCCTAACCTAGCTGCGCCACGGCTGCCGACGCACAAGTATGGCGCAACACAAGGAAAAGACTCCAGATTACCGAGATAAGTCTCACGCTTGGAACAACTAATCATTAAAATGCGAAATTCTCACTTGATGCGGCCCTGTGGCGGCAATGTTGCCTTCCTTTCTCACCTCTCGGCGACTGCTTGCGCGCTAAAGGGGACCTCCTGAGCATCGCGGCTCAGGGGCTCTTATTGGACCTCGGGCCGCTCACCTCCTGGCCTTGACCATGACATTGCGAGCTAGCATACCAGCGATGGCTGCAGCCTGCCCGGGGACCAGGACCTGTCAGCATAGAGCACCAAGTCGTCACGAGGTTAGAAAGGGGGGAACCAAGCTGGGAAAGGACAAGCACTTGCACGATTTCATAATAAGGATAACATCAACAAAAGACATCGCATACCCTTTACACGCCCCCATGGGCTGCTTCTCAATTCCTCGCAGGAAGCAAACGAAAAGAACTCTGAGGAGCCCTAGCTACATGCACCTTCGTGGCTGACGCCATCATCAATAATGGGCCACGGGAGACCGGCCAACCCCATCCAGATCAGCAGCGGTGATGGCCTAATGCTACCGCCTTGCTCTGAGCGCGGTGAGAGCTCGGGGGTGCGTAGCTGTCGTCGCTCGTCTCCGGAGTCTCGTAGAGTTTGGGAGAGTCGCCGGACTCCCAAGTGTTGTTGCTGCTGCCAGAGGAGCCGTTGGAGGAGCGGATGGCAGGCCCAGCCCCTGCTGCATCGATATCAGGACTGCCCCCCACCCCCCCGGGGCAGCACTCCAGGCAGCGGCCTTCCGCGTCGAAGACCTTGAAGGACAACGTGGAGGCACCATCGTATTCAAAATGGATCGCGAGGGCGCCCTCCATTTGGCAGACCCGGGAGACCTCGCCCCAGCCTCGGGTCATGAAGATCTTGCCCGGGGAAACAACTCCAACCTCCGCTCCGGTCGCCTGGGTGCCACAATCGGCGTGCTGTAGCCAAAGGTCGAGAGGCCCCCTTGGCGGCATCTCGGTGGAGAAGAATGAAGGGAAGCGGATCTAGGTGCTTGGAGGCATCGCTACCAGCAGCACGAGCTCGCTAGAGGAGTCCGCGGCGTGGACTCCAGGGGTGACGACATGCGCCACCGCAGCGCCCCGATCGTGGTTGCGGCGCGGGCGGTGCCGCTCGCCGCCCCTTTCTCCGGAGCCCTTGGCTGGGGCGTACTGGGGTAGCGGGTACCCAGGAGGTGGACGCTCGCACCATGGCCTCATCATCTCCAGCCTCACGAACTCGACCCGGTAGTGGACTGGCCTCTTCTTTGGCGGGAGCGGATCGCGTCCGTCCCGGGGAACCTTCCCCTTCTCTTCGGGCGAGATTCTATGGATCGGCACCATTGGTGTCAACACTGGAGGTGGAGCTGGGGAGAAGAAGCAGGCGGGGCAGGAAGAGATGGGCGACGAGGGCTCTCACCCCACATCATTTATAGCCCAAGGGAGGCCGACCGTTGACCTCCACGATCGCAGGTAATGATAACCCTTTTTGCATACAGCAGGGACTCGTCAGGTCGGGCAGTTGCCGAGGCAGCATGGGGAAGCGGAGCCGCCCACATCCAATGAATCTCCACGCGTCGACCAAGGCCGCAGGCTGTTGGGGCCCGCGGCGCTCCGCACTTGCGCTTTGGCTTCGCCGCTAAGCCAAGTCTGAGCGCGCCTTGGGCCCGGGGGCTACTATCGGCATTTTGGGAACGGGGGTCCCTAGACTTGCCTGCCTGCGGCCTGCGGCGTGGCTCCACCAGTGGCCTAGTATGGCCCGTCTTCATCAACCAACACTCAAGACCCTCGCGAGGGGCCAAGCTTCGCGAGGCGGACGACGCAAGGCCTCCTCAGGAGTGGCCTCACCAGGTGGGTTCGCGAGGGGGCAGAGAAATCAAGGCAAGGGGTACCTCGCGAGGTTCCCGTGACACAAGCCATGACGACCAAGGCCAGGCGGGCGCCAGCGCTTGCAGTGTCCTCGTTTCCCCTTTGGTGTTAAGGGAAGCAAGCGCAGGCGCGGAGTACCGAGGCATCATGCAAAGGTTTCCATATCGGTGCAACAAGACGAAGACCAGTAGGACGACAGGACGGAGGTCATCATGGAGCCCAAGATGGCATCACCGCCAGCACCTTTGACAGGTGAAGACCACCTTTAGTCAGGATAGCTTGCACTAGTTGTCCCCTCTCAAATTAGCCGTTGTTGGATCCCTTCCCGCTCAATATTTGGGAAGAGGACCAGGGCCTCTATAAATAGGACTAGCCACCACAGTAGAAAGGGGAGACGGAACGAGAACTGAACTAGATCGAGAGGAGAACAAGCAGAACACCACACCAGCTCAAGAACACCTCTCCTCAGGAGGATGTTCTTCCCTTGCACTATTCATTATCAGCCCAAGAGGCAATCCATCACCACCACACAAGAGTAGGGTATTACACCACAACGGTGGCCCGAACCTTATAAATGTTGTGTCTCTTGTGTCCTGAGTTCGTCGAGCTAAGCTTAGGGATCGCGGCGAGGCTGGGAGTGAGATTCGGTAGGGGGAAATCTTCGTGCGCACCCCAGTATTCGAACCTCAAGGGTTTTGCCGGAACCCCAGATCCAACACCCTACCTGGCGCGGCAAAGATGTCGGGGAAACCGATCACCTATGGGGTCACAAGGATCCCTTCTATGTTCGGCGGGGGGTTAGTTACACGCAGAGCAGGCCGAGCCGTTAGGACACAACGAGTTTTTATCCAGGTTCGGGACGCAAAGATGCGTAATACCCTAGCCCTGCTTTATCTGGTTATATGAGTGTGCTTGAGCTTTTGAACTAGCTAGGATGCGTGCTTTGTCCAAAAGTCTGAATCCTCTCTCTCTGGGTGCCTTGGGCCTCCTTTTATATGCGAAGGGGTTGCCACAGTGGACACATGAGGTGGCAAGCCACAGTGATACAAGCTTATCGCTCGATCAATGCGGGACAAACGCATTTAATGTGATGCCTAGGTGTCCTCTCGCTTTATTGGGGACGGCAACAGAGGCCATCCCGTCCTTCGCCGCTTCCCCTCGCCTCGCCATGCATCTGGGCCAACGAGGCATGCAGCGCCACGCTGGCCAACCAACTGCTGTGTTGGCAATGTGGTAGGCTTCCATGAAGATCTGTATGCCGCCACGCAGGCGTCTGCTTCGCTGGCATGCTTATCGTCGCATTGGAGTGGTGGTGAGGTGGTGGAACCTTGCCGGCCGCGGGCTTGGCCGCGGCCCAGTGATCGTCCCTGGCAAGGCTTGCCGGGGGCTTGGTAGTCGTCCCCGGCAAGGGTCTTGCCGGGGGTCTTCATCATTTGATCCCACGTGGACTCGTGGGCCGTCGATCTTTGTGGGGAGACGCATGCTACTAGGCATGTGCTCTTTAAATCTTGATCTTTATCATTGTCGATGGTGTCAGAGCTCTCAAGCCCAAGGGTGGTGGCCTTGCTGGTTTCCTCGCCAGCTGCCCCGACAAGGGGCTTGCCGGGGGCCGCGTAGGTCGCCTCAGCAAGGCTTGTTGCCGGGCGTGGCCCTGCTTCCCTCTTGCTGCTTGCTATTCCGAGCACTTGTCTTGAAGTTCTTTGTCCCTGTCTTGCCTCCTGCTGTCTCCCTCTACGTCGCCATGCCTTGTTGCAGGGGTGGCTGCGACCGTCCGTGCACAAGTAAGGGGTACAGAAGCACCCATACTTTTGTACACCGACAGATTAAACAACAATTTATAGGTGAAATTATGGGGTCACCTCTAAGGATCTTTTAATGTTCATAGCATCAAAGTCTAAGTACTACATGGGTAAAATAGGGTCATATGGCAAAGGTGAAACACCCAGCTCCTTTGCTAAGCGTGTGGCATAAATTCCACCATAAAATTAGCCACTACTAGCATTGTGCAACCTGCGTGCAACAATCGCTCCAAGATTATAAATTTTGTCACCTGTGAGAGCGGTGCGTATGTGGCTCAAGTCTGGAGCACAAAGTGTACTACAATCTTGTTTGCCTACAATACATTTTCATTAAATAATGCAAAGTACTGGATTGCGGAAAAATTGTGAGAAGCATATACTCAAACCTGCCCCAAATGGGACAAAAAATTACCATGGCTTGTTGATGCCGCTCCATGATAGCATGTCATGTTTCATGAATTTCAAACGAGTTTTGGATTTACTAGAACTCAAGAACCAAGTATCTCAATGTTTGCAGCCGAGTGACGGTGGCAGGGTGTTTGACATTCATTCCATTTCTTGCATGGGACCTAAGCATGCAACCAAGAACACCGATTTGACTTTCCAACCAATTTATATGCATTAGAGCATGTGCATGTAGTTCAAATTTGAATTATGCACATGAATGCATTGAAAACTCAGTTAATGCATAAAAATGTCCAAACGAACCCTGAAAAATCACAAAAATTGATACAACACTCCTGTTGTTCTAGGTTGACACGAGAAAATTTTTGAAATCAATAAGAGGCAATGGATATCTTTTCGTCCCCGAAGGTGGGACGTTCCCAACCGAAACCATCATGCTTGCTGTGAGAAGTTCTGGTTTGTGAGAAGCATATACCCAAACCTACCCCAAATGGGACAAAACTTTTGCCATGGCATGTCGATCCCGCTCCATGATAGCATGCCAAATTTCATGAATTTGAGACGAGTTTTGGATTTACTAGAATTTAAAAGCCATGTATCTCAACGTTTTGCCGATAATCAACGGTGCCCTTTTTGTTTGAAATTCATTCCCATTTCTTGCATGGGACCAAAGCATGCAACCAGTGACACAGATTTGATTTTTCAACCAATTTATATGCACTAGAGCACGTGCATGTAGTTCAAATTTGAATTATGAACATGAATGCATTGAAAACACAGTTAATGCAGAAAAATGCCCAAACGAACCCCGAAAAATCACAACAATTGACACAACACTGATGTTGTTCTATGTTGACACGAGAAATTTTTTGAATGCAATAAGAGGCAATGGATATCGTTTCGTCCCCAAAGATGGGACGTTCCTTACCGAAACCATCATGCTTGTTGTGAGAAGCTCTGGTTTGTGAGAAGCATATACCCAAACCTGCCCCAAATGGGACAAAAAATTTACCATGGCATGTTGATGCCGCTCCATGATAGCATGCCAAGTTTCATGAATTTCAGATGAGTTTTGGATTTACTACAATTTAAAAACCAAGTATCTCAATGTTTGCGGTGGAGTGATGGTGGCAGGGAATTTGGCATTCATTTCCATTTCTTGCATGGGACATAAGCATGCAACAAGAACACCGTTTTCAATTTTCAACCAATTTATATGCATTAGATCGTGTGCATGTAGTTGAAATTTGAATTATGCACATGAAAGCATTGCAAACTCAGTTAATGTATAAAAATGCCCAAATGAACCCCGAAAAATCACAAAAATTGAGTCAACACTCCTGTTGTTCTATGTTGATGCGAGAATTTTTTTGAAAGTAATAAGTGGCAATTTATATCGTTTCGTCCCCAAAGGTGGGATGTTCCCTACTGAAACCATCATGGTTGTTGTCAAGAGATCTGGTTTGGGAGAAGCATATAATCAAATCTGCCCCAAATGGGACAAAAATTTACCACGGCATGTTGATGCCGCTGCATGATAGCACGCCAAGTTTCATGAATTTCAGATGAGCTTTGGATTTACTAGAATTTAAAAACCAGGTATCTCAATGTTTGCGGCTGAGTGACGGTGGCTTGGTGTTTGACATTCATTCTCATTTCTTGCATGGGACCTAAGCATGCAACCAAGGACACACATTTGAATTTTCAATCAATTTATATGCATTAGAGCATGTGCATGTAGTCCCAATTTGAATTATGCATATGAATGCATTGAAAACTCAATTAATGCATAAAAATGTCCAAAAGAACCCCAAAAATCCCAAAAATTGAAACAACACTCCTGTTGTTCTATGTTGACACCGGGAAAAAAATTGAGATCGAGAAGAGTCAATGGATATCGTTCCATCCAGAAAGATGAAATGTTCCGTGCCAAAACCATTAGGCTTGTTGTGAGAAGCTCTAGTTTGTGAGAAGCATATACCCAAACCTACCCCAAATGGGACAAAAAATTTACCATGGAATGTCGATGCCGCTCCATGATAACATGCCAAGTTTCATGAACTTGAGACGAGTTTTGGATTTACTAGAATTGAAAAGCAAGGTATCTCAATGTTTTGCCGGCAATCGACGGTGCCCTGTTGTTTGAAATTCATCCCCATTTCTTTCATAGGACCTAAGCATGCACCCAATGACACAAACTCGATTTTTTCAACCAATTTATATGCACTGGAGCATGTGCATGTAGTTCAAATTTGAAGTATGCACATGAATGCATTGAAAACACAGTTAATGCATAAAAATGTCCAAATGAACCCCAAAAAATCACAACAATTGACACAACACTCCCGTTGTTCTATGTTGACACGAGAATTTTTTTGAAACCAATAAGAGGCAATGGATATCGTTTCGTCCGCAAAGGTGGGACATTCCTTACCGAAACCATCCTTCTTGTTTTGAGAAGTTCTGGTTTGTGAGAAGCATATACCCAAACCTGCCCCAAATGGGATAAAAAATTTACAATGGCATGTTGATGCCGTTCCATGATAGCACGCCAAGTTTCATGAATTTTAGACGACTTTTGGATTTACCAGAATTTAAAAACCAAGTATATCAATGTTTGCGGCCGAGTGACGGTGGCAGGGTGTTTGACATTCCTTCCCATTTCTTGCATGAGACATAAGCATGCAACCAAGAACACCGTTTTCAATTTTCAACCAATTTATATGCATTAGAGCATGTGCATTTAGTTCAAATTTGAATTATGCACATGAATGCATTGAAAACTCAATTAATGCATCAAAATGTCCAAACGAACCCCGAAAAATCACAAAAATTGACTCAACACTCCTGTTGTTGTACGTTGACACGAGAATTTTTTTTAAAGCAATTAGAGGCAATGGATATTGTTTCGTCCCCAAAGGTGAAATGTTCCCTACCGAAACCAACATGCTTGTTGTCAGAAGCTCTGGTTTGTGAGAAGCATATACCCAAACCTGCCCCAAATGGGACAAAAATTTTACCACGACATGTTGATGCCGCTGCATGATAGCTTGCCAAGTTTCATGAATTTCAGATGAGTTTTGGATTTACTAGAATTTAAAAACCAGGCATCTTAATGTTTGCGGATGAGTGACAGTGGCATGGTGTTTGACATTCATTCTCATTTCTTGCATGGGACGTAAGTTACAATCAAGGGCACAAATTTTAATTTTCAACCAATTTATATGCATTAGAGCTTGTGCGTCTAGTTCAAATTTGAATTATGCACATGAATGCATTGAAAACCCAGTTAATGCATAGAAATGTCCAAATGAACCCCGAAAAATCACAAAAAATGACTCAACACTCCTGTTGTTCTATGTTGACACGAGAATTTTTTTGAAAGCAATAAGAGGCAATGGATATTGTTTCGTCTCCAAAGGTGGGATGTTCCCTACCGAAACCATCAAGCTTCTTGTCAGAAGCTCTGGTTTATTAGAACCATATACCCAAATCTGCCCGAAATGGGACAAAAAATTTACCACGGCATGTTGATGCCGCTGCATGATAGCATGCCAAGCTTCATGAATTTCAGATGAGCTTTGGATTCACTAGAATTTAGAAACCAGGTATCTCAATGTTTGCGGCCGAGTGACGGTGGCATGGTGTCTGACATTCATTCTCATTTCTTGCATGGGACCTAAGTATACAACCAAGGACACATATTTGAATTTTCAACCAATTTATATGCATTAGAGCATGTGCATGTAGTTCAAATTTGAATTGTGCATATAAATGCATTGAAAACACAATTAATGCATAAAAATGTCCCAACGAACTACGAAAAATCCAAAAAATTGACACAACACTTCTGTTGTTCTATGTTGACACTAGGAAAAAAAATTGAGATCGAGAAGAGGCAATGGATATCGTTCCGTCCATGAAAGGTGAAATGTCACCTACCGAAACCATCAAGCTTGTTGAGAGAAGCTCTGGTTTGTGAGAAGCATATACCCAAACCTACCCCAAATGGGACAAAAAATTTACCACGGAATGTCGATGCCGCTCCATGATAGCAAGCCAAATTTCATGAATTTGAGACGAGTTTTGGATTTACTACAATTTAAAAGCCAGGTATCTCAATGTTTTGCCGGCAATCAACAATGCCCTGTTGTTTGAAATTCATTCCCAATTCTTGGATGGGACCTAAGCATGCACCCAGTGAGGCAGATTTGAATTTTCAACCAATTTATATGCACTGGAGCACATGCATGTAGTTCAAATTTGAATTATGCACATGAATGCATTGAAAACACACTTAATGCGGAAAAATGTCCAAACGAACCCCAAAAAATCACAACAATTGACACAACACTCCTATTGTTCTATGTTGACACGAGAAAATTTTTGAAAGCAATAAGAGGCAATGGATATCGTTTCGTCCCCAAAGGTGGGACGTTCCTTACCGAAACCATAATGCTTGTTGTGAGAACCTCTGGTTTGTGAGAAGCATATACCCAAACCTACCCCAAATGGGACAAAAAATTTCCTACGGCAAGTTGATGCCGCTCCATGATAGCATGCCAAGTTTCATGAATTTCAGACGAGTTTTGGATTTACTAGAATTTAAAAACCAAGTATCTCAATGTTTGCGGCTGAGTGACGGTGGCAGGGAATTTGACATTAATTTCTATTTCTTGCATGGGACATAAGCATGCAACCAAGAACATTGTTTTCAAATTTCAACCAATTATATGCATTAGAGCATGTGCATGTAGTTCAAATTTGAATTATGCACATAAATGTCCAAATGAACCCCGAAAAATCACAAAAAGTGAGTCAACACTCCTGTTGTTCTACGTTGATGTGATAATCTTTTTGAAAGCAATAAGTGGTAATGGATATCGTTTCATCCCCAAAGGTGGGATGTTCCCTACCGAAACAATTGACACAACACTCCTGTTGTTCTATGTTGACACGAGAAATTTTTTGAAAGCAATAAGAGGCAATGGATATCGTTTCGTCCCCAAAGATGGGACGTTCCTTACTGAAACCATCATGCTTGTTGTGAGAAGCTCTGGTTTGTGAGAAGCATATACCCAAACCTGCCCCAAATGGGACAATTTTTTTACCATGGCATGTTGATGCCGCTCCATGATAGCATGCCAAGTTTCATGAATTGCAAACGAGTTTTGGATTTACTAGAATCTAAAAACAAAGTATCTCAATGTTTGCGGCTGAGTGACGGTGGCAGGGTGTTTGACATTCCTTCACATTTCTTGCATGGGACATCAGCATGCAACCAAGAACACCATTTTCAATTTTCAACCAATTTATAAGCATTAGAGCATGTGAATGTAGTTCAAATTTGAATTATGCACACGAATGCATTGAAAACGCAGTTAATGCCTAAAAATGTCCAAACGAACCCCGAAAAATCACAAAAATTGACTTAACACTCATGTTGTTCTATGTTGTTCTATGTTGACGCGAGAAATTTTATGAAAGCAATAAGAGGCAATGGATATCGTTTCGTCCCCAAATGTGGGATGTACCCTACCGAAACCATCATGCTTGTTGTCAGAAGCTCTGGTTTGTGAGAACCATATACCCAAACCAGCCCCAAATGGGACAAAAAAATTACCACGGCATGTTGATGCCGCTGCATGATAGCATGCCAAGTTTCATGAATTTTAGATGGGTTTTGGATTTACTAAAATTTAAAAGCCAGGTATCTCCATGTTTGTGGCCGAGTGACGGTGGCATGGAGTTTGACATTCATTCTCATTTCTTGCATGGGACCTAAGCATGCAACCTAGGATACATATTTGATTTTTTAACCAATTTATATGCATTATAGCTTGTGCATGTATTTCAAATTTGAATTATGCACATGAATGCATTGAAAACCCAGTAAATGCATAAAAATGTCTGAATGAACCCCAAGAGATCACAAAAATTGACTCAACACTCCTGTTGTTCTATGTTGACACGAAAATTTTTTTGAAAGCAATAAGACGCAATGGATATCGTTTCGCCCCAAAGGTGGGATGTTCCCAACCGAAACCATCATGCTTGTTGTCAGAAGCTCTGGTTTGTGAGAAGCATATACCCAAAACTGCCCAAAATGGGACAAAAAATTTACCACGGCATGTTGATGCCGCTGCATAATAGCATGCCAAGTTTCATGAATTTCATATGAGCTCTGGATTTACTAGAATTTAAAAACTAGGTATCTCAATGTTTGCGGTCGAGTGATGGTGGCATGGTCTTTGAAATTCATTCTCATTTCTTGCATGGGACCTAAGCATGCAACCAAGGACACAGTTGAATTTTCAATCAATTTATATGCATTAGAGAATGTGCATGTAGTTCAAATTTGAATTGTGCATATAAATGCATCGAATACTCAATTAATGCATAATCATGTCCAAACGAACCCCGAAAAATCCCAAAAATTGACACAACACTCCTGTTGTTCTGACACTGGGAAAAAATTGAGATTGAGAAGAGGCAATGGATATGGTTCTATCCAGAAAGGCGAAATGTTCCCTACCGAAACCATCAGGTTTGTTTTCAGAAGCTCTGGTTTGTGAGAAGCATATACGCAAACCTACCCCAAATGGGACCAAAATTTTTCCACGGAATGTCGATGCCGCTCCATGATAGCATGCCAAGTTTCATGAATTTGAGACGAGTTTTGGATTTACTAGAATTTAAAACCCAGGTATCTCAATGTTTTGCCGGCAATCAATGGTGCCATGTTGTTTGAAATTCATTCCCATTTTTTGCGTGGGACCTAAGCATGCACCCAATGACACAGATTTGATTTTTCAACCAATTTATATGCACTGGAGCATGTGCATGTAGTTCAAATTTGAATTATACACATGAATGCATTGAAAACACAGTTAATGCAAAAAAATGTCCAAATGAACACCGAAAAATCAAAACAATTGACACAACACTCCTATTGTTCTATGTCGACACAAGAAATTTTTGAAAGCAATAAGAGGCAATGGATATCGTTTCGTCACCAAAGGTGGGCCGTTCCCTACTGAAACCATCATGCTTGTTGTGAGAAGCTCTGGTTTGTGAGAAGCATATAACCAAACCTGCCCCAAATGGGACAAAAATTTACCATGGCATGTTGATGCCCCTCCATGATAGCATGCCAAGTTTCATGAATTTCAGACGAGTTTCGGATTTACTAGAATTTAAAAACCAAGTATCTCAATGTTTGCGGCCGAGTGACGGTGGCAGGGAATTTGACATTCATTTCCATTTCTTGCATTTGACATAAGCATGCAACCAAGAACATCCTTTTCAATTTTGAACCAATTTATATGCATTAGAGCATGTGCATGTAGTTCTAATTTGAATTATGCACATGAATGGATTGAAAACCCAGTTAATGCATAAAAATGTCCAAATGTACCTTGAAAAATCACAAAAATTGACTCAACACTCCTATTGTTCGACATTGACGCGAGAATTTTTTTTGAAAGCAATAAGAGGCTATGCATATCATTTCGTCCCCAAAGGTGGGATGTTCCCTACCGAAACTATCATGCTTGTTGTTCGAAGCTCCAGTCTGTGAGAAGCATATACCCAAATCTGCCCCAAATGACATAAAAAATTTACCACGGCATGTTGATGCCGCTGCATGATAGCATGCCAAGTTTCATGAATTTCAGATGAGTTTTGAAGATTTACTAGAATTTAAAAACCAGGTATCTCAATGTTTGCGGCCGAGTGACGATAGCATGGTTTTTGACATTCATTCTCACTTCTTGCATGGGACCTAAGCATGCAACCAAGGACACAGATTTGAATTTTCAACCAATTTATATGCATTAGAGCATGTGCATGTAATTCAAATTTGAATTATGCACATGAATGCATTGAAAACCAGTTAATCAATAAAAATGTCCAAATCAACCCCGAAAGATCACAGAAATTGACTCAACACTCCTGTTGTACTACGTTGACGCGAGATTTTTTTTGAAAGGAATAAGAGGTAATGGATATCGTTTCGTCCCCAAAGGTGGGATGTTCCCTACAGAAACCATCATGCTTGTTGTCAGAAGCTCTGGTTTGTGAGAAGCATATACTCAAATCTGCCCCAAATGGGACAAAAAATTTACCATGACATGTTGATGCCGCTGCATGATAGCATGCCAAGTTTTATGAATTTCAGATGAGCTTTGGATTTACTTGAATTTAAAAACCAGGTATCTCAATGTTTGCGGCCGAGTGACGGTGGCATGGTGTTTGACATTCATTCTTATTTTTTGCATGGGACCTAAGCATGCAACCAAGGACACAGATTTGAATTATACATATAAATGCATTGAAAACTCAATTAATGCATAAAAATGTCCAAACGAACCCCGAAAAATCCCAAAAATTGACACAACACTCCAGTTGTTGTATGTTGACACTGGGAAAAGACTTGAGATCGAGAAGAGGCAATGGATATCATTCCGTCTAGAAAGGCGAAACGTTCCCTACCGGAACCATCAGGCTTGTTGTGAGAAGCTCTGGTTTGTGAGAAGCATATACGCAAACAAACCCCACTTGGACAAAAAAATTACCACGGAATGTTAATGCCGCTCCATGATAGCGTGCCAAGTTTGATGAATTTGAGACTAGTTTTGGATTTACTGGAATTTAAACGGCAGGTATCTCAACGTTTTGTCGGCAATCAACGGTGCCCTTTTGTTTGAAATTCATTCCCGTTTCTTGCATGGGACCTAAGCATGCACCCAATGACACAGATTTGATTTTTCAACCAATTTATATGCACTGCAGCATGTGCATGTAGTTGAAATTTGAATTATGCACATGAATGCATCAAAAACACAGTTGGTGCATAAAAATGTCCAAACAAACCCCGAAAAATCACAACAATTGACACAACACTCCTGTAGTTCTATGTTGACACGAGAAATTTTTTGAAAGTAATAAGAGGCAATGGATATCGTCTCGTCCCCAAAGGTGGGACGTTCCTTTCGAAAACCATCATGCTTGTGGCGAGAAGCTATGTTTTGTGAGAAGCATATACCGAAACCTGCCCCAAATGGGTCAAATCTTTTACCATGGCATGTTGATGCCGCTCCATGATAGCATGCCAAGTTTCATGAATTTCAGACGAGTTTTGGATTTACTAGAATTTAAAAACCAAGTATCTCACCATTTGCGGCCGAGTGACGGTGGTAGGGTGTTTGACATTCATTCCCATTTCTTGCAAGGGACATAAGCAAGCAACCAAGAACACTGTTTTCAATTTTCTACTGATTTATATGCATTAGAGCATGTGCGTGTAGTTTAAATTTGAATTATGCACATGAATGCATTAAAAACTCAGTCAATGCAGAAAAATGTCAAAATGAACCCCGAAAAATCACAAAATTCAGTCAACTCTCCTTTTGTTCTATGTTGACACGAGAATTTTTTTGAAAGAAATAAGAGGCAATGGATATCGTTTCGTCCCCAAATGTGGGATGTTCCCTACCGAAACCATCATGCTTGTTGTCAGAAGCTCTAGTGTCTGAGAAGCATATACCCAAACCAGCCCCAAATGGGACAAACAATTTACCACGACATGTTGATGTCGCTGCATGATAGCATGCCAAGTTTCATAAATTTCGGATGAGTTTTGGATTTACTAGAATTTAAAAACCAGGTATCTCAATGTTTGCGGCCAAGTGACGGTGGCATGGTGTTTGACATTCATTCTCATTTCTTGCCTGGGACCTAACCATGCAACCAAGGACACATATTTGAATTTTCAACCAAGTTATATGCATTAGAGGATGTGCATGTAGTTCAAATTTGAATTATGTACATGAATGCATTGAAAACCAAGTTAATGTATAAAAATGTCCAAATGAACCCCGGCAAATCACAAAAATTGACTCAACACTCCTGTTGTTCTATGTTGACACGAGAAATTTTTTGAAAGCAATAAGAGGCAATGGATATCGTTTCATCCCCAAAGGTGGAATGTTCCCTACTGAAACCATCATTCTTATTGTCAGAAACTCTGGTTTGTGAGAAGCATATACCCAAATCTACCCCAAATGGGACAAAAATTTTACCACGGCATGTTGATGCCGCTGCATGATAGCATGCCAAGTTTCATGAATTTCAGATGAGTTTTGGATTTACTAGAATTTAAAAACCAGGTATCTCAATGTTTGCGGCCGAGTGACGGTGGCATGGTTTTTGACATTCATTCTCACTTCTTGCATGGGACCTAAGCATGCAACCAAGGACACAGATTTGAATTTTCAACCAATTTATTTGCATTAGAGCATGTGCATGTAGTTCAAATTTGAATTATGCACATGAATGCATTGAAAACCAGTTAATCAATAAAAATGTCCAAATCAACCCCAAAAGATCACAGAAATTGACTCAACACTCCTGTTGTACTACGTTGACGCGAGAAATGTTTTGAAAGGAATAAGAGGCAATGGATATCGTTTCGTCCCCAAAGGTGGTATGTTCCCTACAGAAACCATCATGCTTGTTGTCAGAAGCTCTGGTTTGTGAGAAGCATATACTCAAATGTGCCCCAAATGGGACAAAAAATTTACCATGACATGCTGATGCCGTTGCATGATAGCATGCCAAGTTTTATGAATTTCAGATGAGCTTTGGATTTACTTGAATTTAAAAACCAGGTATCTCAATGTTTGCGGCCGAGTGACGGTGGCATGGTGTTTGACATTCATTCTTATTTTTTCCATGGGACCTAAGCATGCAACCAAGGACACAAATTTGAATTTTCAATCAATTTATATGCATTAGAGCATGTGCATGTAGTTCAAATTTGAATTATACATATAAATGCATTGAAAACTCAATTAATGCATAAAAATGTCCAAACGAACCCCGAAAAATCCCAAAAATTGACACAACACTCCTGTTGTTCTATGTTGACACTGGGAAAAGAATTGAGATCGAGAAGAGGCAATGGATATCATTCCGTCTAGAAAGGTGAAACGTTCCCTACCGGAACCATCAGGCTTGTTGTGAGAAGCTCTGGTTTGTGAGAAGCATATACGCAAACAAACCCCAAATGGGACAAAAATATTACCATGGAATGTCAATGCCGCTCCATGATAGCATGCCAAGTTTGATGAATTTGAGACTAGTTTTGGATTTACTGGAATTTAAACGCCAGGTATCTCAATGTTTTGTCGGTAATCAACGGTGCCCTGTTGTTTGAAATTTATTCCCATTTCTTGCATGGGAACTAAGCATGCACCCAATGACACAGATTTGATTTTTCAACCAATTTATATGCACTGCAGCATGTGCATGTAGTTGAAATTTGAATTATGCACATGAATGCATCAAAAACACAGTTAATGCATAAAAATGTCCAAACGAACCCCGAAAAATCACAACAATTGACACAACACTCCTGTAGTTCTATGTTGAGATGAGAAATTTTTTGAAAGTAATAAGAGGCAATGGATATCGTCTCGTCCCCAAAGGTGGGACGTTCCTTTCCAAAACCATCATGCTTGTGGCGAGAAGCTATGTTTTGTGAGAAGCATATACCGAAACCTGCCCCAAATGGGATAAAACTTTTACCATGGCATGTTGATGCCGCTCCATGATAGCATGCCAAGTTTCAAGAATTTCAGACGAGTTTTGGATTTACTAGAATTTAAAAACCAAGTATCTCACCGTTTGCGGCCGAGTGACGGTGGTAGGGTGTTTGACATTCATTCCCATTTCTTGCAAGGGACATAAGCAAGCAACCAAGAACACCGTTTTCAATTTTCTACTCATTTATATGCATTAGAGCATGTGCATGTAGTTTAAATTTGAATTATGCACATGAATGCATTGAAAACTCAGTCAATGCATAAAAATGTCCAAATGAACCCCGAAAAATCACAAAATTCAGTCAACACTCCTTTTGTTCTATGTTGACACGAGAAATTTTTTGAAAGCAATAAGAGGCAATGGATATCGTTTCGTCCCCAAATGTGGGATGTTCCCTACCGAAACCATCATGCTTGTTGTCAGAAGCTCTAGTGTCTGAGAAGCATATACCCAAACCAGCCCCAAATGGGATAAACAATTTACCACGACATTGAGATCAATCAGAGGCAATGGATATCGTTCTGTCAAGAAAGGTGAAATGTTCCCTACTAAAACCATTAGGCTTGTTGTGAGAAGCTCTGGTTTGTGAGAAGCATAGCCCCAACTTGCCCCCAAATGGGACCAAAAAGTTACCACGGCATGTTGATGCTGCTCCGTGACAGCATGCCAAGTTTCGTGAATTTTAGACGAGCTTTGGATTCACTAGAATTTAAAAACCAGGTATCTCAATGTTTGTGGCCGAGTGACGGTGGCAGGGTGTTTGACATTCATTCCCTTTTCTTGCATGGGACCTAAGTATGCAACCAAGGACACATATTTGAATTTTCAACTAATTCATAAGCATTAGAGCATGTGCCTATTGTTCAAATTTGAATTATGCACATGAATGCATAGAAAACTCAGTTAATGTTTAAAAATGTCCAAGCGAATCACGAAAACCCCAAAAATTGACACAACACTCCTGTTGTTCTACGTTGACACTAGGAAAAATTTTGAAATCGAGAAGAGGCAACCGATATTGTTTCGTCCAGAAAGGTGAAACGTTCCCTAGTGAAACCATCACACTTGTGAGAAGTTCTGGTTTATCGGAAGCTTATACCCAAACCTACCCCAAATGGGACAAAAAATTTACCATGGTATGTTGATGCCGCTCCATGATAGCATGCCAAGTTTCATGAATTTCAGACAAATTTTGGATTTACTAGAATTACAAAAGCAAGTACGTCGACGTTTGCCGGGGAGCCACGGTGCCGTGGTGTTCGAATTTCATCCTCATTTCTTGCATGAGACATAAGTATAAACCCCATGGACACATATATGATTTTACAACCCATGTTGGTGCACTGGAGCATGTGCATGTAGTCTAATTTTGAATTGTGCACCTGAAATGGCTAGAAAACCAATTTAATGTGTAAAATGTTCAAACGAACCCTGAATAATTCCAATTCATTTATGACACACATATAGTTGCATGTTCACTGCACATAAAAGGTCTAGCAATTCAAACACCGTCCATTGCCGCTGTGACCCCATTACGTAATTGAAATCAAGATGAGAAATCAAGTAGATCCCACACAGTTTATTATCACCAACCGTGTGAGATGCATCACAAAATATCCTGGAGCACCATCGGTGTATAGTACGCCTATGGCTTACGCGAGAAGGTGCGTCACTATAGTCCACAGCCGGCGTCTCAAGCACACTAGCTCGCTCCCCAAATATCATTTCACTGTGCAATCGTCACCGGTGAAAGATGGGCACGTGGACCCGCGTCGTGAGGCCAACTTCCACTACAAAAAAATACACTACCGTGATGATACGTGTTTGTCACAGTAGGTCGCGTTTTTTTTTCATGCATGTACATCCATGACGATTTTATGATAAAATCAAGATAGTCATACGTGTGCTGTCGTAGAAGTGTTCCATGACATTACCAAAATTACCATCACGGAAGTGTCCACTTCCATGACGATAAATCGCGCGCCACAGAAGTGCTTTCGTCAAGGGTGACCGACACGTGGCATACATCGTAACGGAACACCGTTAAGCTATGGGGTCGGGTTTTGGATCCAATAACCCGTTAACAACCCCGACCAATGGGAAATTTCCATGTGTAAATTCTTATTGGCCGGACGAAACACGTGTCAGCTCGTCAGTGGGACAGATAGGCGCCTATGATATGTCGACACATGCCATGGCCCACCACTGGCCCATTTAGCTTACAAAGACGACCCGTTTGACTTGGTCAAAAGTTAATGGGCTGGCCCATGAAAAGTCTGTTAACGGTCTCTTTGCAAACAGCCCATTTTACGGCCCGGTAACTCACGGCCCGTTAGGCCCTAAAGGAAATCGGCCCAAACATCATGTGGACCGTCGAATATAACACCAGCCCATTTCACTTTCGGCCCATGTATGGCCCACGACGTCTTTCGGCCCATATGAGGCCTTCGTATCTTAGGCCCTTTACAAGCCCATGATGACTCTAGCCCATAATGAACAGCAATTTTCTTTGTACCCATTAACGGCCCGTGATTCACATGGGCCGTTTCCAGCCCATGTTAGCTTTCGGCCTATTGACGGCCCATACGTTCTTGGGCTCCTTTTCGGCCCTCGATTACTTCTGGCCCGTTACTGGCCCGTCCCCCTAATGGGCCAAATTTGGCCCATGGCAAGAGTCGGCCGGTTTCTGGCCTGTTAACCCGTTGCGCCATTTCAAGCCCGTCCTATATTCTAGCCCATTAACGACCCGTTATGCCTGTGATAGAATTAAGCCTTTGCTATCCTCCGGCCTATTAACGGTCCGTTACCGTGCTGGGCCGATACCAATTATGCCCGCTTACGGCCCATGTAGACCCATTTATCCGAAGGCCCGAGGCCCACTGATTCTACGGCCCTGTTGGAGGCCCATTTATGGATGGCCTGTAGGAGACCCATGGATCTCCTATGTCTTGAGCTTGCGTTGGTTTTCCTTAAAGAGGAAAGGGTGATGTAGTAATAGTAGCGTAAGTATTTCCCTCAGTTTTTGAGAACCAAGGTATCAATCCAGTAGGAGGCTCCTCAAAAGTCCCACGCACCTACACAAACAAACAAAGAACTCGCAACCAACGCAATAAAGGGGTTGTCAATCCCTTCACGGCCACTTGCGAAAGTGAGATCTGATAAAGATAGTATGATAAGATAAATATATTTTTGGTATTTTATAATATAGATGCAAAAAGTAAAGATGCACATAAAAGTAGATTGAAAGCTTATATGATAAAAGATAGACCCGGGGGCCATAGGTTTCACTAGTGGCTTCTCTCAAGATAGCATAAGTAGTACGGTGGGTGAACAAATTACTGTCGAGCAATTGATAGAAAAGCGAATAATTATGAAATTATCTAGGCATGATCATGTATATAGGCATCACGTCCGCGACAAGTAGACCGACTCCTGCCTGCATCTACTACTATTACTCCACACATCGACCGCTATCCAGCATGCATCTAGAGTATTAAGTTCATAAAAACAGAGTAACGCATTAAGAAAGATGACATGATGTAGAGGGATAAACTCATGCAATATGATATAAACCCCATCTTTTTATCCTCGATGGCAACAATACAATACGTGCCTTGCAACCCTTTCTGTCACTGGTTAAGGACACCGCAGGATTGAACCCAAAGCTAAGCACCTCTCCCATGGCAAGAAAGACCAATCTAGTAGGCCAAACCAAACTGATAAATCGAAGAGACTTGCAAAGATAACTCAATCATACATAAAAGAATTCAGATAAGATTCAAATATTTCTCATAGATAAACTTGATCATAAACCCACAATTCATCGGATCTCGACAAACACACCGCAAAAAGAGTTTACATCAAATAGATCTCCAGAAGAGAGGGGGAGAACATTGTATTGAGATCCAAAAAGAGAGAAGAAGCCATCTAGCTAATAACTATGGACCCAAAGGTCTGTGGTAAACTACTCACAACTCATCAGAGGGGCTATGGTGTTGATGTAGAAGCCCTCCATGGTCTATTCCCCTTCCGATGGAGCGCCGGCGAAGGCTCCAAGATGGGATCTCGCGGATACAGAATGTTACGACGGTGGAATTAGGTTTTCGTTGGCTCCCTGGATGTTTTTGGGGTACGTAGGTATATATAGGAGGAAGAAGTACGTCGGTGGCCGCTCGTGGGGCCCAGGACACAGGGGCGCGCCCTGTTATCTCCTGGTCGCCTCATTCGCTTCTTGACTTGCACTCCAAGTTCTCCTGATCACGTTTGTTCCAAAAAATCACGCCCCCGAAGGTTTTATTCCGTTTGGACTCCGTTTGATATTCCTTTTCTTCGAAATACTGAAATAGGCAAAAAAACAGCAATACGGGCTGGGCCTCTGGTTAGTAGGTTAGTCCCAAAAATGATATAAATGTGTAAAATAAAGCCCATAAACATCCAAAAGGGGTAATATAATAGCATGGAACAATAAAAAATTATAGATATGTTGGAGATGTATCAAGCATCCCCAAGCTTAATTCATGCTCGTCCTCGAGTAGGTAAATGATAAAAACAGAATTTTTGAGGTGGAATGCTACCTAGCATAATTCTCAATGTAATTTTCTTTATTGTGGCATGAATGTTCAGATCCAAATAATTCAAGATAAAAGCTTATAAAACATAAAAATAATAATGCTTCGAAGCATACTAACAAATAATTATGTCCTATCAAAATAGCATAGCCAAAGAAAGCTTATCCCTACAAAATCATATAGTTAGGCCATGCTTCATTTTCATTACACAAAATACTCCCATCATGCACTACCCCGGTTTCAGCCAAGCAATTGGTTCATGCTTTTTAACGCGCTTCAGCTTTTTCAACTCTTACGCAATACATGAGCGCAAGCCATGTATATAGCACCATGGTGGTATATGGTGGTGGTTGTGAGGACAAAAAGGGAGAAGATAGTCTCACATCAACTAGGCGTATTAACGGGCTATGGAGATGCCCATTAATAGATATCAATGTGAGTGAGTAGGGATTGCCATGCAACGGATGCACTAGAGCTATAAATATATGAAAGCTCAACAAAAGAAACTAAGTGGGTATGCATCCAACTTGCTTGCTCACGAAGACCTAGGGCATTTTGAGGAAGCCCATCATTGGAATATACAAGCCAAGTTCTATAATGAAAAATTCCCGCTTAGTATATGAAAGTGACAACATAGGAGACTCTCTATCATGAAGATCATGGTGCTACTTTGAAGCACAAGTGTGGTAAAGAGGATAGTAGCATTGTCCCTTCTCTCTTTTTCTCTCATTTTATTTTTTTTCTTTTCTTTTTTCCTTTTTTTCTTTCTTTCTTTTTTTTCTTTGGCCTTTCTCTTTTTTTTTTCTTTTTTTGGCCTTTCTTCTTTTGTTTTCTCTTTTTTTCTTTTTAAAGTTCGAAGTCTCATCCCGACTTGTGGGGGAATCATAGTCTTCATCATCCTTTTCTCAGTGGGACAATGCTCTAATAATGAAGATCATCACACTTTACTGATTTACAACTCAAGAATTACAACTCAAAACTAGAACAAGGTATGACTCTATATGAATGCCTCCGACGGTGTACCGGGATATGTAATGAATCAAGAGCGACATGTATGAAAATTATGAAGGTGGCCTTGCCACAAATACGATGTCAACTACATGATCATGCAGAGAGCAATATGACAATGATGAAGTGTGTCATCATAAACGGAACGGTGAAAAGTTGCATGGCAATATATCTCGGAATGGCTATGGAAATGCCATAATAGGTAGGTATGGTGGCTGTTTTGAGGAAGGTAAATAATGGGTGCATGATACCGGCGAAAGTTGCGCGGTATAATAGAGGCTAGCAAAGTGGAAGGATGAGTGTGCGTATATCCATGGACTTACATTAGTCATAAAGAACTCATATACTTATTGCAAAAGTCTACTTGCCCTTGAAGCAAAGTACTACTACGCATGCTCCTAGGGGAAGGGTTGGTAGGAGTTAACCATCGCGCGATCCCGACCTCCACTCATAAGGAAGGCAATTAAAAGAGCACCTCATGCAACAAATTTGTCACACAACTTTTACCATACGTGCATGCTAAGGGACTTGCCAACTTCAACACAAGTATTTCTCAATATCATAATTACCCACTAGCATGACTCTAACATTACTACCTCTATATCTCAAAACAATTATCAAGCATCAAATTGATCCTAACATCCAATTCACTTCCTATGATAGTTTTTATTATACCCAACTTGGATGCTCATCATTCTAGGACCAAATTTGTAACCATAGCAAATACCATGCTTTTCTAAAAGACTCTCAAAATAATATAAGTGAATCATGGGAGACTAGCAATTTCTTCAAAATTAAGCCACCGTCGTGCTCTAAAAGATATAAGTGAAGTACTAGAGCCAAAACTATCAAACTCAAAAGATATAAGTGAAGCACATAGAGTATTCTAGCAAATTCTAATCAAGTGGGCTTCTCCCAAAAGGTGTGTACAACAAGGATGATTGTGATAAACTAGAAATCAAAGACTAATATAATACACGATGCTCCAAGCAAAACACATACCATGTGGCGAATAAAAATATAGCTCCAAGTAAAGTTACCAATGAACGAAGACGAAAGAGGGGATGCCTTCCCTGGGCATCCCCAAGCTTAGGATTTTGGCTATTCTTGAATATCTTGGGGTGCCATGGGAATCCCCAAGCTTAGGCTTTTTCCACTCCTTATTCCATAGTCCATCAAAGCTTTACCCAAAACTTGAAAACTTCACAACACAAAACTCAACAGGAAATCTTATAAGCTCCGTTAGTGAAAGGAAAAAAACCACCACATAAGGTACTGTAATGAACTCATTCTTTATTTATTTTGGTGTTAAACCTACTGTATTCCAAGTTCTCTATGGTTCATACCACTTAATACTAGCCATAGATGCATCAAAATAAGCAAACAACACACGGAAAACAGAATCTGTCAAAAACAGAACAGTCTGTAGCAATCTGTAACTAACGCAAACGTATTGAAATCTAAAAATCCTACCAAAATAGGAAGTCCTGGACAATTTGTCTATTGATGATCATCAAAAAGAATCAACGCAGAATCACGTTTCTGTGATTTAACAAAACTAATTTCGTGCGTGCAAAGTTTCTGTTTTTCAGCAGAATCAAATCAACTATCATCATAGGTTTTCCTATAGGTTCTACTTGGCTCAAACACGAATTAAAACACAAAAACACATCTAAACAGAAGATAGATGCAAAATTTATTACTAAACATAAACAAAAACAAAAAACACAAATAAAATTGGGTTGCCTCCCCACTAGCGCTATTGTTTAACGCCCCTAGCTAGGCATAAAAGCGAAGATAGATCTAAGTAGTGCCATAATAATAAGATAGATCTTCAAAACTCATCTCATATTCTCTATGTTCGGCAGCAAGTTTTCTTTGAGGCAAGCAAACATAATCAAAAGGGCTAAATTTAGCGGGACAAAAGTCCCCAAGATCAATCTCAGGAGGAACGGGTTCCTCCTTTGGACCTTCATAATGCACAACTAATTCATCACTAAAAGCATTCTTTTGGCAAAATATCGTGAGCCTATACTCAAGAGAGTATCCTAGCTCATTATTTCAAAGAGCAAAATCATTATTAAGTTCGGAAATTCTATCAACCAAGACGTTGGTAGGAACCTTTTTTCTAAGGTTTTCATTGAAAGCAACACAGTCCGAAGATTGAAAACACCTAATTTCCTCTTGATCAAAGAGGACCGCCTCTATGGGAGGACGACCGGCGTCCACCCTATAGTGCGCAAAGATTTCTTTGGCCTCTCTTATTATCAATCTAAACTCATGAGCCAAAAAGATAGTAACAGCGTGTTTAACAGTAGAATGCTCAATATTGGAAAATTCTAGGAAAATTCTTTGTATGCAAGGATGCATATGCATAAATTGTCTTTCAAGTTCAACTACAAGCATAGCGATAGCATACGCAAGACTACTAGTTCTATGGAGAATAGAACCACCAATGGAAGGTAACGCACCGGCACAAGTAAAGAAATCTTGAATAACACCTTTTCCAATAATGTTACCACTACCGATTCGAAATTTTTAAGTATGCAAGATAGGGGGTTCTTCAGCCGGAGCCTCAGAATTTTCCACGTTATCATTATTGTCCATATCGACAATAATCTCCCCAATTTCAGACATAACGGCAAACAAAAGCAAGGGGGAAGAAAGCAAGCGAAGGAGAGGAGAAGATTGGGAAAGAGAGGGCAAATAAAACGGCAAGGGTGAAGTGGGGGAGAGGAAAACGAGAGGCATATGGCAAATAATGTAAATGCGAGGGAGATGAGTTTGTGATGGGGTACATGGTATCTCTTGACTTGAGCAAAGACCTCCCCGACAACGGTGCCAGAAATCCTTCTTGCTACGTCTTGAGCTTGCATTGGTTTTCCTTGAAGAGGAATGGGTGATGCAGGAATAGTAGCGTAAGTATTTCCCTAAGTTTTTGAGAACCAAGGTATCAATCCAGTAGGAGGCTCCTCAAAAGTCCCACGCACCTACACAAACAAACAAAGAACTCGCAACCAACACAATAAAGGGGTTGTCAATCCCTTCACGGCCACTTGCGAAAGCGAGATCTGATAGAGATAGTATGATAAGATAAATATATTTTTGGTATTTTATAATATAGATGCAAAAAGTAAAGATGCAAATAAAAGTAGATTGAAAGCTTATATGATAAAAGATAGACCCGGGGGCCATAGGTTTCACTAGTGGCTTCTCTCAAGATAGCATAAGTATTATGGTGGGTGAACAAATTACTGTCGAGCAATTGATAGAAAAGCGAATAATTATGAGATTATCTAGGCATGATCATGTATATAGGCATCACGTCCGCGACAAGTAGACCGACTCCTGCCTGCATCTACTACTATTACTCCACACATCGACCGCTATCCAGCATGCATCTAGAGTATTAAGTTCATAAGAACAGAGTAACGCATTAAGAAAGATGACATGATGTAGAGGGATAAACTCATGCAATATGATATAAACCCCATATTTTTATCCTCGATGGCAACAATCCAATACGTGCCTTGCAACCCTTTTTGTCACTGGGTAAGGACACCGCGGGATTGAACCCAAAGCTAAGCACTTCTCCCATGGCAAGAAAGATCAATCTAGTAGGCCAAACCAAACTGATAATTCGAAGAGACTTGCAAAGATAACTCAATCATACATAAAAGAATTCAGAGAAGATTCAAATACTTCTCATAGATAAACTTGATCATAAACCCACAATTCATCGGATCTCGACAAACACACCGCAAAAAGAGTTTACATCGAATAGATCTCCATAAGAGAGGGGGAGAACATTGTGTTGAGATCCAAAAAGAGAGAAGAAGCCATCTAGCTAATAACTATCGACCCGAAGGTCTGTGGTAAACTACTCACAACTCATCAGAGGGGCTATGGTGTTGATGTAGAAGCCCTCCGCGGTCGATTCCCCCTCCGGCGGAGCGCCGGCGAAGGCTCCAAGATGGGATCTCGCGGATACAGAAGGTTACGGTGGTGGAATTAGGTTTTCGTTGGCTCCCTGGATGTTTTTGCGGTACGTTGGTATATATAGGAGGAAGAAGTACGTCGGTGGCCGCTCGTGGGGCCCAGGAGACAGGGGGGCGCACTCTATAGGGGTGTGCGCGCCCTGCTATCTCCTGGCCACCTCGTTCGCTTCTTGACTTGCACTCCAAGTTCTCCGGATCATGTTCGTTCCAAAAATCACGCTCCCGAAGGTTTCATTCCATTTGGACTCCATTTGATATTCCTTTTCTTCAAAATACTAAGATAGGCAAAAAAACAGCAATACGGGCTGGGCCTCTGGTTAGTAGGTTAGTCCCAAAAGTGATATAAATGTGTAAAATAAAGCCCATAAACATCCAAAAGGGGTAATATAATAGCATGGATCAATCAAAAATTATAGATACGTTGGAGACGTATCAGGATCTACGACCCGTAGGAGACCCATGGATCGTACGGCCCGTAGGAGACCCATGGATCCTACGGCCCGTATATGGCCCATGGTTGTTGCGGCCACTAGCAAACCATGGAAAAGGAAGACTAGGAAATAAATAAGGCCGAAACTAATGCTAGGCTATTAAGGCGATTGCACAGATTACATCCACTCGGCATCGAAGATCGCCACCAGTGCAAATATAGGGAACGCGCTAGACTATACAAAAATGGCTTGTTGTTTTCTTCAGTCGGTGGCTGCACGTTAAGAATAAATTTTGTATCGCACCAAAACAAATTACAACTATATAACAAAAGGAAGGTTGGCACAAAACTTAACAGTCTAGCAGATAAATGCACCACCAGAAGTTCAGAAGCTTAGTTCATTTGACCTAAATGATATGTTTTCATGCTATATTGTCCGATGGAGCACCATAACCCTCGAATTCATTTCCCCTAGGCTCCTGAACAACATAGCAAATGTCTGATAGTCTGGTTTCAAAACCATGCATATCTTGGCGACATCGAACAATGTCTCTCCTTGTTTCACGAAGGGTCTCTGTTAGGGAATGTACTTGTGTCTGGAGCACAGATACAACATTGCTTTGAGCTTGCATATCTTGATCATGAGGCAGTTTGGACGAGATTGCCTTAACAACCAACCCAGTATTACACAGGAACGTGCTTTTGGCGCTGTTAGTGGACATGTAACCCACTGCAGCAAGAGCTGACATTGCGGTTATAGTTGCCTCGCCACCTTCAAAAGGTGGCGGTTCCACCATTTTTTCCATAGCTCGCTGAAAAGTTGAGTTTTTACATTAGTAGTACTAGAACAGAAGATATTAAGGAGGCAGCAAAACCAAACAAAATAGCTTTGGTCTATATACAGAATTTATTCTGGTGAACCCATGTAAAATATTAGTTGTATTTTATTGCAAAGTACATAATAAAACCAGGTTCCAAACATATGACCATGTACCATCGCTAATGTATTGTCTATTTCTTCACATTGTATTGAGGGCTAAGGATAAAGAGACGAAGTTTATAATACGGTAAGCATAGTATGACATCATTCATATCACAAAACAACTAAGAACAGACAAACAGGCAATTGTAACATTGTGTGGGCAAGTCCAGCACGGAACGAGATTACGGGTCAAGATCAAAGGAACATCACTCCTCTCTTTTAAACCTTGTAAGGTGCAATGATATGCTAAGACAATTGTGTATAAAATTGAAAAGAGTAATAGACATTGGCTATAAACCATGCAGTTCAAGGCACAAGTCAGAGTAAGTAGTAGTTAAAAGGCATGAGGATTAAGGACTTACAACAACAGCTTTGACTAGTGTTGTCATGCCCTTCTTCTTGCCGGTGTGACAGTCCTTGAAGATTTCCACAGCATTTGGTTCAGGTACTTTTTGGTCCTTGCGGGCTTTCCTCTACATTTCGAACAAGTCAATATAGATCTGATAATATGGTACAGCGAAAAGAGTGAAACAATAACTAATTACAAGAGCCTCGCAGTGTGCAATATAGCTACGAGATCCTGTCGTCTGTTGGAATTTCACTTTCGTACGGTTGGCCTTGTTCTTTGAATAGTTCACCTACAAGAAGATAGATTTGTGTGGCACATGCATAAATAGGACTTCAACATGTGATCTGATCACATATATATAATGTACCTGATACTTCGGATCAGACCAGTGTTTAACAAAGCCCCTCTAGTCTTCATCTGATACATTTTCCACTGGAGATGTTTGGGAAAGTTCACTGTTAGCCTTTCCTTCAAAGTGAGTTTTCCTCAAGTTATACCGATACTGTCGCAGAGCAGACTTGAAAACATGGGTGCAAGCTTGTCTGGTTGCTTCATCTTGGCTATCCAACTTGAACCTCATCTATTGAAAATTATGGGAGCCTCATTATCAGCAACCTAGAAAGTATGGGACAGAGCAAGACGATATTACTAGTTTCCATACATAACCATACTTACAAATAACTGGTCGAGGAAGGTGTTGAACTGGGTTTCGTCTTTGTCATTCCTGTACTGAATCCATGCTGGGAGGATACGTACATGACACCTAACGGCAATTGCTGCGTTTGATACTAACTTGGCTGACTCTGTAGCATCACGTGGCCTTTTTAAACCTGCCTCAAAACGGATCTCCATTCTTCCTCCTCTAGATTTAGTTAACCTATTGAGCATTATCCGTGATGTTTGTTTCCTCTTGCGCCTAGGTGCTAGTCCAACAACGAACATAGGAAGTGTTAGTGTACATCAAACTGTGAGACTACATATAAAGAAGCATGCAACTGTAACTTGACTCCAGCAACTACCTTCTTGCTGTTGAAGCTCACAAGGTTCATCTGATATTGCCAACTCGTCTTGTGTCAAGAGTGCTTGGGAAGTAGTGTCAGGTGGCAAGGGAGCTTGGGAACGTGCCGTTGGCTCAGTTGATGCACGAGTAACTCGTGCAGCTGGTAGTACTGTGGTAGGTGTTGCAAGAACTAGGGCTGTCTCTGCTTGTTTGGTGGCAGCTATTTGTTTCTGTTTGGCTTTTTTTGCAGCTCGTGTAGCATGGGATGCCGTGTTTGTAGAATTTTCCGCTGGACTTTGATCTTCTATTGCACCATCAGTACCAGTAGAATCTGCAGGATTCATCCGCTTCTCATTCCCTGCCATGTTGTGTTTCTTCCTCTTTCTCTGTGCCATGTTAAGTCAAGCCGACAACAAAAATGAATAACAATTTAGTCCTTCAGAACAAATTGATGCGTGATGCAGACGAACTAAACTTTGATGTTAGACAACCACATGATAGGATGATGTAGTATGTATGAAAAACAGGACAGAAGAGATAACCAGAACTATGATGTGTAAACTAAGAAGAACACATTTCACCAAATTAGAAGCAATGGAATGGAAGGTAGACACCATATGAAAGATGCTACAAATATCGCTCTGCCAAGTTAACAGTGTCTCATCATAAATGGCGTTTAAACAAATGTGAAGCAGTACAAGAAATAAATCATATGCAAGATGCAAACAACATCACACTACCATGTTAGAGGTCTCTTGTCATTAGTGCCATTGCATATTCACAGCTTATAATGTGTAAACTAAGGAGAAGGCATTTGAACAAATTAGAAGCAATGAAAGTTAGACACCATATGAAAGATGCAACGAATATCACTCTACCAAGTTAAATCTGTCTCGTCATAAGTGCCATTTCAACAAATTAGTAGTACAAGCTAGAAAAGAATGCGAGATGTAACCTATATCACACTCCGAAGTCAAACGTGTCTTATGATAAGTGATTGTTGCAGGTTACACAACAATAGTAATTTGATGTAAGAACATGGTGTGATAGACAGATATTGTATGTTCTAGAAACAGGAACACGTGTCTTATTCAAGTATAATGTGTAAAGTAAGTAGATGGAATTCAACAAAATTAGAAGCAATACAAGCTAGACATCACACATAACATGCAACCACATATAACAGTGCCAAGTTAGAGGGAGCACCGGTGATGGTGCACCAGGGGAGACGTGCTCATCATAAACACAACTTTGTTGAGTGTCTATGCATGTGTTGTCTTGGAAATCATCTTGGGAGTGTGGAGGAGTAGAAACTGTAGAGGCCCTCTGTTCGGAAGGAGCACCTTTATCCGCTGCCTTGCTAACTTCCTTCCACTTTATTGATTTTGAATTGTCAAGTAAAACCGACAAGAAAAAGCAATAAAATTCTCTCTTCAGAACTCATTCATGCATGATACTGACAATCACTACTTTGATGTATGGCAAACACATGATACCAGGATGGAATATGTATGAAAAACAGGATGGCATGGCATGTTCACAACTGTTTGTGTAAACTAAGCAGAAACCATTCCAACAAATAAGAAGCAATGCAAGCTAGACACCACATGAAAGATGCAACCAATATGACTCTGCCAAGTTAAAAGCGTCCCATCATAAATGGAATTTCAACAAATTAGAAGCAGCGCATGCTATAAATCATATGAAAGATGCAACTAATATCGCACTGCATATACTAAAGGTGTCTCGTCATATTGATTGATGCGGGATACAAAAAAACAATAGTTTTATGTAAGGACATGCTTAATAGACAGATGTACTATGTATAAAATATAGGAAGACATGTCACATTAACAGGTATAATGTATAAGCTAAGCAGACTAGCACATACAGTTTAATCAGATTGGAAGAATTACAATCTAGACACCATATGCAACATGCAACCACATATCATGCTGCCAAGTTAGAGCAAGCACCTGTGATGCTAGTGTAGGGGAAATGCTATAATCAACTACGGAGCTACATTCACTATCTTCATCTAGCATTGCTGTTTCTTGAGAATCATGTTGGGAGGCTGATGCTGCATTCTTTAAATGAGGAGTAGTCCACTGGTCTGCCTACCTCATCATAAGTGATTGATGAGGGATACACAAGAACATTAGTTTGATGTAAGAACATGGTTAATGCACAGATGTACTAGTATGTACCAAACACAGAAAGGCATGTCATATTCAAAGGTATAATGTGTAAGCTAAGCAGATGCAGTTTAACCAAATTGGAAGCAATACAAGCTAGACATCCGGCTGGAGTGGTCATATCTAAGATAACAGTCGACTGAAAATAAATAGGTCAGTCGATTTTTTTAATGAACCGTCCGATCTATAAGGAACAGGCAGATGGCCTTCGTCTACCTCCCGCCAGTCACTGTTGACGATCTTTCTCGAGCTGCCAGCGACCACCGGCCCAGACCCCTGCCTCCGTCGCCCCGCCCTCCCCTAGGCCATCCCTTTAATCCCGGTCGACCTCCAGATCGGGCGCCAGTAGCTCTAGGCCGCACACGCCCCTAAGATAAACACCAAGGCGCTGCTTCCCCGCCGTAGTAGGCATACTAGCGCCTGTTACGCCGGAGAATGATTCTGTTAATTGGGAATAAACTGGCCAGAAATTGAAATTCAGGGGGGCGACGGACCTCTAGCTAAGGTGAAATAGTATATGAGGAGAAAGCTTGTGCATCGCGAGTTACTAGGAACATCTAGTATGAAGAAGAAGCGGTCAACTAGTGTCTTCTGTGGGATGAATACTGTGCAAGTAGACACGTAAGATTTGCACGAATAAGGGAAGAGGAGTACCCGTATCGGTTGCCAGTGTGGTGTCAATATGTCGCGGCGATCTTCTTGTTTTTCCTGGGGGAACCGATGTTTTGGAGAGCCGTGGATCCTTGGACAAACCCATGGCCAAATTGTTGACTGTGTTGCCGTGGCCGTATATTGGCGGAGGGGAAGAAGATCCGAGGCGGCGAAGGACAGCGTAGCAGGAATAGCTCCGGTGCAGTGGACGGTGGTGAAGTTGGAGCGGCAGTGGTGAGGCGTAGGATGGCGTGGTTGAACTGGCTCGGGTACGGACGGCTCGGCCTCGGCTTCAACTACTAGCGGTGGAGGGCGTTGCGGTTGAGGTTGCCGTGGACAACGACGTCGGGGTATCGGCTCCGGCGTGATGGACGAGGGCGGCGGTTGATGGGTAGGATGGGGTGGCGGATGGAGGATGCCGGGGTTTTGCGGCAGGTGGAGAGGTAGTTTTGGCGCCCACGGAGTACGGATGGGGAATTGGACGGGTGGGGGGAACCATGTATTGGTCTGGGACGCGCTTGTTTTTGGCTTTTTTGAACAGAAGATGGGACACGCTTGTTTGAAATTTGGGGGAAGTACAAACTTTGGCCCCCTCTTAAATTTCGGACCTACTGTGGGTCGGGGTTAGTATGGTAATCCCAGGTGTCCCAAATAGTGGGTGGGAGCAATTTCGGTCGCGCGCATGTGTGCTTAGGTGGCCATTGTGTATGAATGTTTTTCGGAGGCGGTTGTATGGCGTCTAGATGAAGGTACAAACCTACCCCGGTTTAGACCTTTGGACGTCGGGCCGGTAGGTTTCACGGGTCAGAGTTATTAGAAAAGTAATTTCCTTGTACTACCAAACATTGGTCCCACGCGGTTTCGGGCGAGTAGAGGCTCTTCGTTCGAAATTTTGAAACACAAGCATTCACGTTTAGAACTCTTGAACTATGAGGATTGACCTAAATAGACAACGTTATATTTGACCTTGTATGTTTGAAAACCTCATTAAATTATCCACTTCTTTTTGAAATTTTGACACTTGAAAATCCTATAACTACGATTATTTTGGAATGGAGGAGCTAAATTTTTATCTATTTTGTACACGACTACATATGCTATTATATACAAAATCAGAGCAAAGATTGGTGCCCCCATAATTTAGGTATGATTTACAAATGCCATGATATCAAATTCAAATAATCGAATGGACTTCATGTTGAATTCAATTTTTTTAAACCACCTTAAGTTGAATTCAAATGTATGCTAGTTCATAGGTAGCTATTTATAATGTTCATTGTGTAACTTTCGTATATATAATGTGCTTTACACACACAACATGAACTATACTCATTTTTATATTCGATTGCTAAAGCGATGCATTGTCTGGAGTTCAAAATACTAACTATGTGGATCAATTGTGTCGAATATAACATAGACATGCTCAAATTCGATAGAATCTAGATGTCTGATGGATCAATGACCACTCCTTACGCGAATTGCAAATATCATGATCCCATCCTAATATTTGGATACAATTTATATCTTTAATCAATGTTTACAGCAGTCTTTTACATGTGGTTTCACGCTCCATCAGTGGTCTCTCACACATGGTCACACACTCTCTCCCGAGGTGTCTTTCTCGCACACATGCTCTAGATATAACCCTCCCCCCTCTCGTAACCATTTACAACTGTTTTCACTAACCTTTATCATAAGCACTCTTCCTCCTGCAAGCATACAGACGCACAATCCCCATCGACCCTTTCTATAACATGGACCTGCCTACGTGTCTCATGTACGCACATTATCTTTAGGCATGTCCCTCACGCATTGTCTCACACCTCTCTTCCTAATCGATGAGTATGATTCTAGCAGAGCATTCTATAGGATGCCCCTTAAAGTTAGGTTGGATGAACAGTAATATCAGAGATAAAGGGGTTACCTTAGTCCGAGAACCTAGGGTTACAAATCCTAGCCGACTTTGTCAGTGGACACAGAGTCCTTCACAATTCTGATATCTTTGTCTTGTACGACTAGTCATCCATGGGTCTTCCTAAATGCGTCACAGGCCGACCAATGTGGCACAGGACGGAACCGAACTAATGGCCTCACCTCGACCCACCGGACCTCGCGCGGAGACACACCCTCTGCCCCCACGTCTCATTATCTTCTCACACCCACACATACCAACACAAACACCACACACACAAAAAATATCTCACGGTGCCTCTATTCCCTTCCCCCTTGCATATACACACTCAAGGGAAGGGAATCTCTCGTCGTGACATCATATTCGTCTCTCTCTCTAGAACACTCTCATTTCTCGTGCTATCTCTCCCACGCCCCCCCCCGCCGGCCCCTCTATCCATGCCTCTCTCGAATACGTAATACACACACGTACCTCTCTAGGCCCCGCCAAATGCATCAACTACACATTCACACATGTTGCATCACGTACCCCATTGATCTAAACGCCCTCTCTTCATGTTTATTTCGCATACAACATTCCTTTTGAATAAAGTGTGGCCAAAAAATTATTTTAGAGTTTCTACATATATACAACATTACAAAGTTATATGGAGGAGTACGAATGCTAATTTGCATTGCGTGGTGCACACAATGATATTTATTCTGCACTGTAAATTTGTATATTTTTATACTATATACAAAGTTAGTCATAATGAAGAGAAATGAAGAGCATCTCTCTCTCCATCGCATACCCCCCCCTGTACGCCCCTTTCACGTATGCACACAAAGCTATCTCCAGGTCCTCTAAAATTAAGCCCCCAGAAAATTCACGCATGTTTCATCTTTCTCTCGCGATATATGCAATGATGATCATTGTATTTGAAGTGAAAGCACGATACATACATTGGACTACAGAATCCACTCATTACGGTCACCATTTATGTTTAGTGGTTATTATACAGTCACGGGCTCACCATACAACTCTGTATTTGCTCAAGACCTGACTAGTTGACCAGTTAAATGCTCCACGTGGCACTGTTGGGGAACGTTGCAGAAAATAAAAAAATTCTATGCTTCACCAAGATCAGTCTATGGAGTCATCTAGCAACGAGAGAGAAGATTGCATCTATATACCCTTGTAGATCGCGCGCGGAAGCGTTCAAGAGAACGGGGTTGAGGGAGTCGTACTCGTCGTGATCCAAATCACCGGAGATCCTAGTGCCGAATGGACAGCACCTCCGCGTTCAACACACATACGGTTGGGAAGACGTCTCCTCCTTCTTGATCCAGCAATGGGGAAGGAGAGGTTGATGAAGATCCAGCAGCACGACGGTGTGGTGGTGGATGCAGCCGTGATCTCGGCAGGGCTTCGCCAAGCACTTGCGAGAGGGAGAGGTGTAGCAGCGGAGAGGGAGGCGCCAGAGACTTGGGTGCGGCTGCCCTCCCTCCCCCCTCTTTATATAGGCCCCCCGGGGGGGCGCCGGCCCTAGGAGACGGGATTTCCAAGGTGGAGGGGGGCGGCCAAGGGGGTGGCTTGCCCCCCAAGGCAAGTGCCCCACCCCTAGGGTTTCCAACCCTAGGCGTAGGGGAGGAGGCCAAGGGGGGCGCACCAGCCCACCAGGGGCTGGTTCCCCTCCCACTTCAGCCCATGGGGCCCTCCGGGATAGGTGGCCCCACCCGATGGACCCCCGGGACCCTTCCGGTGGTCCCGATACAATACCGGTGACCCCCGAAACTTTCCCGGTGGCCGATACTGCACTTCCTATATATAATTCTTCACCTCCGGACCATTCCGGAACTCCTCGTGATGTCCGGGATCTCATCCGGGACTCCGAACAACTTTCAGGTTACTGCATACTCATATCTCTACAACCCTAGCGTCACTGAATCTTAAGTGTGTAGACCCTACGGGTTCGGGAGACATGCAGACATGACCGAGACGCCTCTCTGGTCAATAACCAACAGCGGGATCTGGATACCCATGTTGGCTCCCACATGATCCTCGATGATCTCATCGGATGAACCACGATGTCGAGGATTCAATCAATCTCGTATACAATTCCCTTTGTCAATGGGTACGTTACTTGCCCGAGACTCGATCGTTGGTATCCCAATACCTCGTTCAATCTCGTTACCGGCAAGTCACTTTACTCATACCGTAATGCATGATCCCGTGACCAGACACTTGGTCACATTGAGCTCATTATGATGATGCATTACCGAGTGTGCCCAGAGATACCTCTCCGTCATACGAAGTGACAAATCCCAGTCTCGATTCGTGCCAACCCAACAGACACTTTCGGAGGTACCCGTAGTGCACCTTTATAGTCACCCAGATACGTTGTGACGTTTGGCACACCCAAAGCACTCCTACGGTATCCGGGAGTTGCACAATCTCATGGTCTAAGGAAATGATACTTGACATTTGGAAAAGCTCTAGCGAAACGAACTACACGATCTTTGTGCTATGCTTAGGACTGGGTCTTGTCCATCACATCATTCTCCTAATGATGTGATCCCGTTATCAATGATATCCAATGTCCATAGTCAGGAAACCATGACTATCTGTTGATCAACGAGCTAGTCAACTAGAGGCTCACTAGGGCTTTGTTGTGGTCTATGTATTCACACATGTATTACAATTTCTGGATAATACAATTATAGCATGAACAATAGACAATTATCATGAACAAAGAAATATAATAATAACCATTTTATTATTGCCTCTAGGGCATATTTCCAATAGTCTCCCACTTGCAGTAGAGTCAATAATCTAGTTACATTGTGATGTATTGAACACCCATTGTGTTTTGGTGTTGATCATGTTTTGCTCTAGGGAGAGGTTTAGTTAACGGATCTGCTACATTCAGGTCCGTATGTACTTTACAAATATCTATGTCTCCATCTTGAACATTTTCACGGATGGAGTTGAAGCGATGCTTGATGTGCCTGGTCTTCTTGTGAAACCTGGGCTCCTTGGCAAGAGTAATAGTTCCACTGTTGTCACAGAAGAGTGTGATTGGCCCCGACGCATTGGGTATGACTCCTAGGTCGGTGATGAACTCCTTCACCCAGATGGCTTCATGCGCTGCCTCCGAGGCTGCCATGTACTCCGCTTCACATGTAGATCCCGCCACGACGCTCTGCTTGCAACTGCACCAGCTTACTGCCCCACCATTCAAAATATACACGTATCCGGTTTGTGACTTAGAGTCATCCAGATCTGTGTCGAAGCTAGCGTCGACGTAACCCTTTACGACAAGCTCTTCATCACCTCCATATATGAGAAACATATCCATAGTCCTTTTCAGGTACTTAAGGATGTTCTTGACCGCTGTCCAGTGTTCCATGCCGGGATTACTTTGGTACCTTCCTACCAAACTTACGGCAAGGTTTATATCAGGTATGGTACAGGTCATGGCATACATGATAGACCCTATGGCTGAGGCATAGGGGACGACACTCATCTTTTCTCTATCTTCTGCCGTGGTCGGGCATTGAGCCGAGCTCAATTTCACACCTTGCAACATAGGCAAGAACCCCTTCTTGGACTGATCCATATTGAACTTCTTCAATATCTTATCAAGGTATGTGCTTTGTGAAAGACCTATGAGGCGTCTTGATCTATCTCTATAGATCTTGATGCCTAATATGTAAGCAGCTTCTCCAAGGTCCTTCATTGAAAAACACTTATTCAAGTAGGCCTTAATGTTGTCCAAAAGTTCTATATCATTTCCCATCAAAAGTATGTCATCCACATATAATATGAGAAATGCTACAGAGCTCCCACTCACTTTCTTATAAACGCAGGCTTCTCCATAAGTCTGCATAAACCCAAACACTTTGATCATCTCATTAAAGCGAATGTTCCAACTCCGAGATGCTTGCACCAGCCCATGGATGGAGCGCTGGAGCTTGCATACCTTGTTAGCATTCTTAGGGACGACAAAACCTTCCAGCTGCATCATATACAGTTCTTCCTTGGTGACCGTTAAGGAATGCCGTTTTGACGTCCATTTGCCATATCTCATAATCATAGTATGCGGCAATTGCTAACATGATTCAGACAGACTTCAGCTTTGCTACGGGAGAGAATGTCTCATCGTAGTCAACCCCTTGAACTTGTCAATAACCCTTAGCGACAAGTCAAGCTTTATATATGGTAACATTACCATCCGCGTCCGTCTTCTTCTTAAAGATCCATTTGTTTTCTATTGCTCGCCGATCATCGGGCAAGTCTGTCAAAGTACATACTTTGTTTTCATACATGGATCCTATCTCGGATTGCATGGCTTCAAGCCATTTGATGGAATCTGGGCCCGCCATCGCTTCTTCATAGTTCGAAGGTTCACCGTTGTCTAACAACATCATTTCCAGGACAGGGTTGCCACACCACTCTGGTGTGGAATGTGTCCTTGTGGACCTATGAAGTTCAGTAGTAAATTGATCCGAAGTACCTTGATCATCATCATTAGTTTCCTCTCTAGTTGGTGCAGGCACCACCGGAACATCTTCCTGAGCTGCGCTACTTACCGGTTCGAGAGGTAGTACTTCATCAAGTTCCACTTTCCTCCCACTTAATTCTTTCGAGAGAAACTCTTTCTCCAGAAAGGACCCATTCTTGGCAACAAAGATCTTTCCCTTAGATCTTAAGTAGAAGGTATACCCAATGGTTTCCTTAGGGTATCCTATGAAGACGCATTTTTCCGACTTGGGTTCGAGCTTCTTAGGTTGAAGTTTCTTGAGATAAGCATCGCATCCCCAAACTTTTAGAAACGACAACTTAGGTTTCTTCCCAAACCATAATTCATACGGTGTCGTCTCAACGGATTTAGACGGTGCCCTATTTAAAGTGAATGTAGCTGTCTCTAGAGCGTATCCCCAAAATGATAGCGGTAAATCGATAAGTGACATCATAGATCGCACATATCCAATAGAGTGCGATTACGACGTTCAGACACACTGTTATGCTAAGGTGTTCCAGGCGGCATGAGTTGTGAAAGGATTCCACATTTCCTTAAGTGCGTACCAAATTCATGACTTAAATATTCTCCCCCATGATTTGATCGTAAGAACTTTATCTTTCGGTCACGTTGATTCTCTACCTCATTCTGAAATTCCTTGAACTTTTCAAAGGTCTCAGACTTGTGTTTCATCAAGTAGACATACCCATATCTACTCAAGTCATCAGTGAGAGTGAGAACATAACGATATCCTCCGCGAGCCTCAACGCTCATTGGACCGCACACATCAGTATGTATGATTTCCAATAAGTTGGTTGCTCGCTCCATTGTTCCAGAGAATGGAGTCTTGGTCATTTTTCCCATGAGGCATGGTTCGCATGTGTCAAATGATTCATAATCCAGAGACTCTAAAAGTCCATCAGCATGGAGCTTCTTCATGCGCTTGACACCAATGTGACCAAGGTGGCAGTGCCACAAGTATGTGAGACTATCGTTATCAACTTTACATCTTTTGGTATTCACGCTATGAATATGTGTAACATTACGCTCGAGATTCATTAAGAATAAACCATTCACCAGTGGGGCATGACCATTATTATCGAATTTAAATGAGTGGCCATCTCGAATTAATCAAGATCCTGATACAATGTTCATGCTCAAAGCTGGTACTAAATAACAATTATTGAGGTTTAAAACTAATCCCGTAGGTAAATGTAGAGGTAGCGTGCCAACGGCGATCACATCGACGTTGGAACCATTCCCGACGCGCATCGTCACCTCGTCCTTCGCCAGTCTCCGCTTATTCCGCAGCTCCTACTTTGAGTTACAAATATGAGCAACCACACCGGTATCAAATACCCAGGAGCTACTACGAGCACTGGTAAGGTACACATCAAATACATGTATATCACATATACCTTTGGTTTTGCCGGCCTTCTTGTCCGCTAAGTACTTGGGGCAGTTCCGCTTCCAGTGACCACTTCCCTTGCAATAAAAGCACTCAGTCTCAGGCTTGAGTCCATTGTTTGACTTCTTCCCGGCAACTAGCTTACCGGGCGCGGCAACTTCCTTGCCATCCTTCTTGAAGTTCTTCTTACCCTTGCCTTTCTTGAACTTAGTGGTTTTATTCACCATCAACACTTGATGTTCCTTTTTGATCTCTACCTCTGCTGATTTTAGCATTGAATATACCTCAGGAATGGTCTTTTCCGTCCCCTTCATATTGAAGTTCATCACAAAGCTCTTGTAGCTCGGTGGAAGCGACTGAAGGATTCTGTCAATGACCGCATCATCCGGGAGATTAACTCCCAGCTGAGTCAAGCGGTTGTGCAACCCAGACATTTTGAGTATGTGCTCACTTACAGAACTATTTTCCTCCATCTTACAGCTGAAGAACTTTTCGGAGACTTCATATCTCTCGACCCGGGCATGAGCTTGGAAAACCATTTTCAGCTCTTCGAACATCTCATATGCTCCGTGTTGCTCAAAATGCTTTTGGAGCCCCGGTTCTAAGCTGTAAAGCATGCCGCACTGAACGAGGGAGTAATCATCAGCACAAGACTACCAAGCGTTCATAACGTCTTGGTTTTCTGGGATTGGTGCTTCACCTAGCAGCGCTTCTAGGACATAATCTTTCTTGGCAGCTATGAGGACGATCCTCAGGTTCCGGACCCAGTCCGTATAGTTGCTGCCATCATCTTTCAGCTTGGTTTTCTCTAGGAATGCGTTGAAGTTGAGGTGGACATGAGCGTTGGCCATTTGATCTACAAGACATTTTGCAAAGGTTTTTAGACTAAGTTCATCGTAATTAAGTTCATCTAATCAAATTATTCAATGAACTCCCACTTAGATAGACATCCCTCTAGTCATCTAAGTGAAACATGATCCGAGTCAACTAGGCCGTGTCCGATCATCACGTGAGATGGACTAGTCATCATCGGTGAACATCTTCATGTTGATCGTATCTTCTATACGACTCATGATCGACCTTTCGATCTTCCGTGTTCCGAGGCCATGTCTGTACATGCTAGGCTCATCAAGTCAACCTAAGTGTATTTCGTGTGTAAATCTGGCTTACACCCGTTTTATTCGAACATTAGGATCTATCACACCCGATCATCACGTGGCGCTTCGAAACAACGAACCTTCGCAACGGTGCACAGTTAGGGGGAACACTTTTCTTGAAATTATTTCGAGGGATCATCTTATTTAAGCTACCGTCGTTCTAAGCAAATAAGATGTAAAACATGATAAACATCACATGCAATCAAATAGTGACATGATATGGCCAATATCATATTGCTCCTTTTTTCACCATCTTCGGGGCGCCATGATCATCTTCTTCACCGGCATGACACCATGATCTCCATCATCGTGTCTTCATGAAGTTGTCACGCCAACGACTACTTCTACTTCTATGGCTAATGCGTTTAGAAATAAAGTAAAGTAATTTACATGGCGTTCTTCAATGACACGCAGGTCATACAAAAATAAAGACAACTCCTATGGCTCCTGCCGGATGTCATACTCATCGAAATGCAAGTCGTGATCCCTATTATAAGAACATGATCATCTCATACATCACATATATCATTCATCGCATCCTTTGGCCATATCACATCACAAATCACTTGCTGCAAAAACAAGTTAGACGTCCTCTAATTGTTGTTGCAAGTTTTTACGTGGCTTCTATAGGTTTCTAGCAAGAACGTTTCTTACCTACGTAAAACTACAACGTGATATGCCAATTTCTATATACCCTTCATAAGTACCCTTTTCATCGAATCCGCTCCAACTAAAGTGGGAGAGACAGACACCCGCTGGCCACCTTATGCAACTAGTGTATGTCAGTCGGTGGAACCTGTCTCACATAAGCGTACGTGTAAGGTCGGTCTGGGCCGCTTCATCCCATGATGCCGCCGAAGCAAGATAAGACTAGTAGTGGCAAGAAAATTGACAACATCTATGCCCACAACTGCTTTGTGTTCTACTTGTGCATAGTAACTACGCATAGACCTAGCTCATGATGCCACTGTTGGGGAACGTTGCAGAAAATAAAAAAATTCTACGCTTCACCAAGATCAATCTATGGAGTCATCTAGCAACGAGAGAGAAGATTGCATCCACATACCCTTGTAGATCGCGCGCGGAAGCGTTCAAGAGAACGGGGTTGAGGGAGTCGTACTCGTTGTGATCCAAATCACCGGAGATCCTAGTGCTGAACGGACGGCACCTCCACGTTCAACACATGTACAGTTGGGAAGACGTCTCCTCCTTCTTGATCCAGCAAGATGGAAGGATAGGTTGATGAAGATCCAGCAGCACGACGGCGTGGTGGTGGATGCAGCAACGATCTCGGTAGGGCTTTGCCAAGCACTTGCGAGAGGGAGAGGTGTAGCAGGGGAGAGGGAGGCGCCAGAGACTTGGGTGCGGCTGACCTCCCTCCCCCCTCTTTATATAGGCCCCCTGGGGGGGCGCCGGCCCTAGGAGATGGGATCTCCAAGCGGGGGCGGCGCCAAGGGGGTGGCTTGCCCCCCAAGGCAAGTGGAGGCGCCCCCCACCCCTAGGGTTTCCAACCCTAGGCGCAGGGGGGGGCCCAAGGGGGGCGCACCAGCCCACCAGGGGCTGGTTCCCCTCCCACCTCAGCCCATGGGGCCCTCCAGGACGGGTGGCACCACCCGGTGAACCCCCGGGACCCTTCCGGTAGTCCCGGTACAATACCGATGACCCCCGAAACTTTCCCGGTGGCCAAAACTGCCCTTCCTATATATAATTCTTCACCTCCGGACCATTCCGGAACTCCTCATGACGTCCGAGATCTCATCCGGGACTCCGAACAACTTTCGGGTTACTACATACTCATATCTCTACAACCCTAGCGTCACCGAACCTTAAGTGTGTAGACCCTACGGGTTCGGGAGACATGCAGACATGACCGAGACGCCTCTCCGGTCAATAACCAACAACGGGATCTGGATACCCATGTTGGCTCCCACATTCTCCTCGATGATCTCATTGGATGAACCACGATGTCGAGGATTCAATCAATCCCGTATACAATTCCCTTTGTCAATCGGTACGTTACTTGCCCGAGACTCGGTCGTCGGTATCCCAATACCTCATTCAATCTCGTTACCGGCAAGTCACTTTACTCGTACCGTAATGCATGATCCTGTGACCAGACACTTGGTCACATTGAGCTCATTATGATGATGCATTACCGAGTGGGCCCAGAGATACCTCTCCGTCATACGGAGTGACAAATCCCAGTCTCGATTCGTGCCAACCCAATAGACACTTCTGGAGATATCCGTAGTGCACCTTTATAGTCACCCAGTTACGTTGTGACATTTGGCACACCCAAAGCACTCCTACGGTATCCGGGAGTTGCACAATCTCATGGTCTAAGGAAATGATACTTGACATTTGGAAAAGCTCTAGCGAAACGAACTACACGATCTTTGTGCTATGCTTAGGATTGGGTCTTGTCCATCACATCATTCTCCTAATGATGTGATCCTGTTATCAATGACATCCAATGTCCATAGTCAGGAAACCATGACTATCTGTTGATCAATGAGATAGTCAACTAGAGGCTCACTAGGGACTTTGTTGTGGTCTATGTATTCACACATGTATTACGATTTCCGGATAATACAATTATAGCATGAACAATAGACAATTATCATGAACAAAGAAATATAATAATAACCATTTTATTATTGCCTCTAGGGCATATTTCCAACAGGCACCTCTAGTGTTGCATCACATTATCTCACTACCATCGTGCCCACCTGTCGCCTTGTATCTACTCTATATCTACACTCTTATAAAGTATACATAAAATACACTCTTATAAAAAACATAGTTGGTGATGATGGTGTTCCTGCCATCCTGCAATATAGGCCGTCCGATTTATATCTGACAGATAGGAAAGAAACTATGGCAATTTTGCAAAAAGGTACCCACACACCTCTCCACATTTACAAATAAGGCCTTCCCTCGTTCATCCTTTTCTCTCACAAGATAAACTAGTCATACAAATGCATCTTGATGTTACGTGCAACGCACGGGCATCTTGCTAGTAAGAATGAAAACAAACGACAAAAAAATATTTGGACGATGGTTCGAAGTCATGACCGCGGGCACAGCGGACAAGGTGGCCTTGTATTGGTATGCTGAGCCGTCTGTTTTAACACACAGGAGTTGGTGTGGTGATTATACACATACGCACGCATGCACACAAACTGCATGCACGCAACACTCACACGAACACATGCACCCAAGCAAGCACGCAACACTCACATGTACACATGCAGCCACGCACGCACACAACACTCGCACGCACACACGCACGCATGCATGTACACACCAGTACACCACACGACCAACACACACTCTCACGGTCAAGTGCTCAACCTACATGTGCATGCGCACACATCAGGCCCTGACAGACACATACACAACCAGGTGATTCCCGCGCACGGGTTGGAGTCTTGTCACGCCTGCGTAAATTTGTGTTTATCTGACCTTTTCCCTATGCGAACTGACAGGTGGGACCCACAAGGAACATGGTCAATTTAACTAGTCAACATGGCGCCATGCAGACTATTTGGCCAGTAAACAGAGTGCAATCCAATGCTGAACCGTGAGCAATTGACCGTATAATTACCGCAAAACGTATATAGTGACTGTAATCAGCTTATTCTGAAGTTCGCTGACCGTATTAAGCTTTTCTCTCCGTAGACCCTCCAAAACTACATCTCTACACGCTCTCGCATGTTACATCTAACAACTATGCAATACAACACTACTACTACACTCTAACACAATAAATCATATGTGTTTTTAGTTTTACTAGATATTATATTGTTACTTAATTATTCGGTTTGCATACATTAAAATTGCCTTTGAAATGTATGGCCAGTATCATCTACCGCGCGGGAAAAATCCCGCCCTTTCCTGTTTAATTGGGTTTGTATCGATGGTTCGTACGAAACAACAAAACTATAGTACTATATAGTACAAGTTACAGTTCACTGGGCCGTCGTGTCTTGTACTCCTCCGTCGTAAGAGTGGAGCGCTCGCTTTCATAAATCTTCTAGTCCCTTTTGCCGACATGTGGGACATCAAGCTACCGGGTCCACGTGCCATACTGGAATACAGTGCAGAGCAGCCAGGGTGAAGCACCCCAGTCATGGCGCCGGCATAGTAATGAGCAATGAGGCGTCAAATCAAAAAGATGCACCTTTCTCACAGTTAAGTTGGAGGGACGAAGTAATAATGCTAAAAAAAGAAGTTGGAGGGATGAAGCAACCATCATTTCACTCATTGCTGAATCCGCTTCTCCCTAATCTTCTTCAAATTAACAATGTGTTGCTTCTGCCGTTGTTCTGCCTCATGTGGGACGCGGATCGGCTTGGTAAATCACTGACACATGGGACCGCATGTTAGCAAACCGCCAGGACAACGTCCTCTAAAAATAAGACCCCCCCCATCCGCGCGGCAAAATCACCTCCTTTTTACTAATCTTGATTCTATAATTTTTTAGATCAATATAATTGAGATTTGTATAGATGGCACATAGGAGCAAAACCAAGTGGTACGGTTAAGGGCATCCACAATGTGTAGCCAAATGTGAAAATATCTTTTGGCATCGTGGGAACCATTGTGGATGGTGTTGCCAAAGCATAAAAGATGGAACCGATGCTCCCTGGTTGATTGATTGAAGGAATAGAAAATGCAACGTCTCTCCTCTTTCTCCCATGCTTGGACACATGTAGTACAGTATAGAGCATAGAGTCTACTCCCCTGTCCCTTCTATGACAAATCACAAAGCAGTGAGGCATCAAATCACAAAAGCACGAACGAAGCAACCATCATTTCACTCTTCGCTGACTCCGCTTCTCCATCGTCTTCTTCGAGAAACCATCTCACAGCACTAAGCTGGACGGTCGACGCTATTGTGTACTCCTAGTAGTACTAGTCCTTTGGTTCAACGGACTTCCTGGATGCAAATAAGGCGGCTGTCTCGGCTTGCAGGCGGCACTTGCAAATGACTTACCGTGGTCTCCCTCAATGGTGTTCTCCGTCGAACGCACTTCTCTAAACCACAAAAAAAAGATATCGTCGACATCTCCGCAATGGGGAAGGAAGTCAAATATAGTTACTACCTCCATTTTTTTGTACACAAGGCCAGTATATCAAAATTACAATTTGCAAAAGGCCACTAACACTAATCGAGGAAAAATTGATGGGGTTTGCCTCGTACTAGCAACCAAGGACATTAATATCCCCTGCATGCATGTGGAAGTGAGAAAGTTGGTTTGCATGGCGCTACGTTAATCAAGCGATGAGGAGTGAGATGGTTAGATCTTTGGTCTTTGGAGAAAAAAATATGCATTAATTGACACGTGAAACGAGGATTTGTATGATTAAATCCCGCGAAGGTAAACCCCGCCTTTCTTTCTTAACACTAGTACTCCTAGTACGTACGTACTTATCCTGTTTGGGTCTAGGCATTGCATTGCCAAACTTCGCCACACATTTTTGCCAAGCTTGCCTAAAGTTTTCAAAATGAGAAGGAGGTATACTTGCGCATGGCTGTCGCGGTCGCACCGCACCCTCACATGGTCACTCCTGCACGCCGCGGTCGCACTGCACCCTCACACAGTCGCTCCTGCATGCCGCAAACCCAACCAAGGGAACGCACCCTCACTGACACGTGCTGTCACATGTGAACAAACCAAACTCAGCCATCCTACCGCTGACACATAATTTTCGTTCATAGAGTATGTTTATCCAACCGCATGTTGGGGAGTATCCGCACGGCCCGTGCGGTGGTTTGTTGGGGAAGAAGAAGAGGTGAGGAAGAAGGAAAGAAGGGTTAGGAGACGTAGGATATTCATCCAACCGCCTGAAATGGTAAACTGACCCAAGTCAAGTGACTTGCATAACAAATATATGTTTTTACACAGCAAAAGATCCATAAAAACAACAACATAATGAAAAACTATCACTGCTCACGGAACGAGACGACCTCGTCGTCTTGGCTGCCGGCGCGAACCAGCCGTAGCTGCCGATGTGTGTCTCCGCACCGTGGTTGTCCTCGGCCTCCAGCTACTCGTTCACGCGGAGTGTGCGGGTGCTCTGCACGGATGAGAGCACATCCCGAAGACGTCCGATTCCGCCTGCAGGTGGGCCTCGATGGCAGCGGCATCCGCACGCTCCGCCTAAAGTTGAGCCTCCGCCGCCCGGTTCACATCCACGACATCCGGTTCTGCCTGTAGGAGGGCGTCATGAGAGCGGCATGTGCGCGCTCCGTGTCGAGTTGAGACTCTGCCTCTCGGTCCTCCTTTGGTATCGCCATGTTGAACCGCTGGTCCGCCTGCACCATGGGGGACTCGGATGCCGACACGAAGTCGATGTCCATCGTCTCATACCCATCGGGGGCCTTCTGCGCCGCGACCTCCGCCATGAACATTGGATCGGCTTCCTCCTCCTCGTAGCTTGGCTCCAGAGAACTCGGGGATTGGCCCTCCGTAAAGCAAGCTTGGGAATGGAGGTCTGTGGCACCGACCGCCGCCGCGATTTCTGTGCGGCGCTCCGGCGTCAGCATCTTGTAGTAATTGATCTTGCGGCGCACCATGGCTTTCCGACGAACTAGGGGATGCTTGATGCAGGCTAGGGGATCGAAAGGTGGGGGGTGGGCTAGAGATTAGGTGTGGTTTTAGGGCAGTGGCTGGCGTAGGCCGAGCTGCGAAGGTTCTGGTGTGAATAGTGGTTTTGGTGACGACCGGTCAATCGGTTTTGACTGTACATCGCTCTTGTCGTGTTCGCGTTGCCCGGCACGCTGGACCCACCATGTCTCTCACCGAATGCAACGCGCTTCGTCTTGCATTTTCGCTCTCTTGTGGGACCGTAGTTGAGAGCAAACCGATGTCCCTCCCCCTCCCCCACCCGCGTCATTTATTATACTACCACTCCCTCCGTTCTATGCGGAGTAAATAAAAACAGAGGGAGTATACTACGGATGAGGATCCCCTGACGTGGTCGAACCCATTGAGTAACTGACATGCGGGGCCTAGCAAGCATGGGGTCCGCCAGTAAGTGACCGAAAGGGAGGGTAAAGCAGGGATACCTACATCAGAGGATCCACTTCCACTACTACTCCGTCCTTCCATTTACTATACAGGGCCTAATGCGTTTTTCGAGGCTAACTTTGACCAAATGTTAGAGTAATAATATATGACATGCAACTTACACAAAGCATACGGTCAAATTCGTATGTGAAAGGAGTTTCCAATGATATAATTTTCACATTATACATCTCATGTACTATTAATCTTGTCAATAGTCAAATGAGGTTTTAAAAACGCATTAGAGCATGGTTAATAATATAGCCAGTCGATGGCTATGAGGCACTGACATGCTATCTATAGCCACCATTTATTATATTCACTCATACAGTAGTGTGGGCTATAAGGTTGGCTATTTCCCGCAAAAAAAATATAAGGTTGGCTATTGTATTAGTACTTTTTTCCATCTCCTCTCTATCTCTTTCTTCATATTTATTGTATTTAACTAGGAATGCGTATATAGCTAAGCCTCTTGCATGAGAGCTCACTCCCCTTACTTTTTCGCATCTCTCTCCTCCACATAGGCCCTATATAAATGGAAGGAGGGAGTACTACTATGAGCACTGCATACTCTAGTACAGATGTTGTCAGTACTCTACATGTACTATTGGACAGGGAGCTTAAAAAGTTACTATTGGACTGGCTATACGTGGAGAAATCCTAGTAGGAAGAGCATGCGCAAGAACAAGCACATTCACGTGGTTGAAAACAAATTTGAAACCATCTCGAGTACAAATCTAGGAGTACGTACGAATCTACCAATATTGATTGGGCGTTGTTGAATGTTGATACTTTTTTGATCAAAGTAGAGATACTTTGACTACACATAAAACTTATATGTAAACTAGAAAGGATAGGAGGGAGTATATTGTACATTCAAAAATTAAACAAACATTGAATACCCTTTATATATGATTTGTGGATGCTATGATCACCGGTTCAAAATTTTGAATCCGCCTTAGGTATCACGTGCCCCCACTCGTTCTCTCTCGATTTCATCTCAGGGTCCGGAGATCGATTGAAAGAGGACTAGGGTGGGTACATGTGAATGATACTCGGCGGAATGTTCTAATGAGGCATGCGGGAGGATGGACTTGACCGGAGGGCGACATGATCGATGGAGAAGAGGGTTGGAGAGGAATGAGAAATAAGCAAACGCCACATGATTATACTTGAACGGCTCAAATAAACAATAAGTTGTCTCGCTTGGCCTACATAGTGAAAGGCCTAATGCACAACGTAGAGCACTGACGCTCGAATATGGCCGGGAAAACAGGGAAACCGACATGTGGGGCACACCCGTGAGGACGACGTAGTGTAGACTAGTCCAATGGAGGAGCTGGCACACGACCTCCTCTCCACCGACAACCGTTCGTGTGGGTCGTTGGGGCCAACAACATGGCGCAGCTCCAGCACCGCCGCTATACACAACGACCGCGGTGAGCGACACGCTGATATCATTGCTAGACACGGTCGGTTTCAGTGTGGCGAGGGTGGCGTTAGTGTTGTGGCATGACCAACAGTATGTTTGGTTTGTGCCCAAGGTTGCCCCATCGAAGCATTAGGTAGCCAAAATTTTGGTTGAGGTATTGGTTGCCCATGATTTGGCTGACATTGGCAAGAAAAATGAACTAGAGTTGGCTAGAGTTCATTGGCATGCCAAAAAAATGGCAACCATCCAAACAAAGACCAATCTTTGGGTCATGACTAAAATTTTGGTAAGGTGCACTTTGGCCACAATCCAAACACACCCCAACACCCGGCTCGTCGAGGATGCACGGAGTGCCGCGACGCGTCCGCGGAGTGGTGTAGCGCATCCAACTACATCCTCAGGACCTGAGACCATGCCGGGTCGTCTTGCTTTTTCAATGACATGCGGGGATCGCATGTGAGCAAAGGGCATCTCCAACGTTGCCACGACCGCAGCTGACTACCCTTGCACACCAAAACCCTCGTCCCTCGCACCGTCGCGCGGTGTGTTCCCAGCCGGCGCTAGCTGCCTGCATTCATGCTGTCCGTTCGTATGTCGTCGTTAAGAGGCTCGGTGCCCGAGGAACCAACTTCAGCGACTTAATGACGCACCCAGACGCTTGGACTCACCGGAATGCGCTACTTAAAGCGGCAACGCCCAGCTAACCTCCACACCATAGCACATCGTCCTCCTACCTGGCACCACATCCACCATGACCGCAAGTGCGAACGATCTGTGGGAGAGCTTGTCTTCGGGATGAAGCTCGAGGTCGTCGCCCTTGCTCAAGTCGCCTCTCGCGATGCAATAGCGGCATAGCCGAACACGGACGCGACCGCACAAGCGGTGGTCACGCTGGCGGCCGACGACGGGAGCACCATCATCCACGCGTCCTAATTGCCGCCGTCCAACATCCAGAACCGCCGAGGTCGGGGACTCCTCCGAGGATGAGTAGGGCATGGTGTGCCAACTTGCTGGTTTGTATCACGTATTCTACTCTTCCTCGCCGGAGACCGCACCTTCACTTCACGGGTCTTGAACCCCGCCCCCGTGCGTAGAGATCGCAGATGGAGGACGTCGGTCGCTGCCGTAGAATAGGTTTAGGGTCGGGTTTCTTTTATTTTTCTGTCCTATAAAAGTTCGAAATGTAATGAAAATCTGCCGTGTTTGCATTAATATCGGCCGGTGTATATGAACTTTCACAATAATATAGTATATTGTAAGAGTACTAGCAAGATGCCCGCGCGTTGCACGGAAGATCAAGATCTTGTGGGAGAAAAGGATGAACGAGGGAAAGCCTTATCTGCAAATGTGGAGAGGAGTGTGGGTAAATTGTCATAGTTTCCTTCCTATCCGTTAGATATAGATCGGACGGCCTATATTGCAGGATGACAGGCACACCATCATCACCAACTCTGCTTTTTATTGAACTGAGATAAATCTAACATGCGAAGTAAAATAAACACATAGGGTCTATACATACACAATTTATCTTAGGCACTCCAATAGTACGTCCACTACACATTCACACATTTCACATCTTTCTACATCTATGGGAACCTACAAAAGGGTTAACGTAAATTGCCTCTCTCTCTCTCTCCTCCCCTGATTTTCATGGTGGTGGGCCCCTCCCTCCCCCAATCTACAATCAATAGCTCACACGTTTCACATTACGTTAATTACGTAACTGGGATTACGTAGGTGTAGCATTACTCATCCAAAAAACCCAACTAAGCCAACCTCCCAGCATATCGCGTGGGAAAAGACCCGGCCCCGCCGTTTTAGTCGGGATTACCGGATTACTACTAGTAGTATCGATGGAGCGCGTGAAGCAACAATTTTTTGAGGGGGCAAAGCACCTAGTTTAAAAGGAAAAAAGGTGGTACACTCAAAACACTCCTATCGCGGTCGCATTGCACCCCACACACGTTCGGTCATGCACATGGCTCACGCAAACGAAACACGCTTCGGCTTGCCTCTTCACTGACACGTGGGACTGCACTTGGAGAAACCGACCATGCGCCAAACTGTCCCCGCCCACGGCGCGAAAATCCTCCCCCCCCCCACCCAAAAATTCCCCCCAAATCCGATTCAACCGCCCTTCGGTCAACTAGCCAATAATATTCCCCAACCCCCCCCCCCCCCCCCCCCACCCCCCTCCACTCCATTCGTTCCGCCAAAGCCGCCCTCCCCGCTGCGCTGATACGTCGGCGCCGTGGTTTGTCGAGGGGACGCACGAGGATACTCTCGCTCCCACAGTACGCTCTCATAGACTGCCGTCCTCTAGCCGCGCCGCCACTGCTGGCTACGTTCTTGTGGAGGCGCACAGCGGTCAGCGCCGCCACCGCTGGCAACGTTCTTGTGGACACGCATGATGGTCGGCTTCTCCCATGGTACGTGCATTCTAGACCGAGGCCCCGTTCATGTTGGTGTAGCGCTGAATGTTAGCTGATAGACGCTGTTAATCTCACTATTTGCCGAAGTAGTTTACAGTCAATATGCTCTGCTGAAGAAGCTTCCTTGCCCTGTTCTGCACTCAATCTGCTTAGCTGAGATGGCATGCCAAGGCCGATTAGTTGCTAAAATATCCTGCCATATATTTATTGTGACGTAGATTGCCATGTCTAGTAGCCAATCTGTTAGGTGAAATAGCTCTACACCGTTTTATACTCGATCTTTGTTGCTGTGATGGCCTTTGATAGTTTGATGGCTGTGTGCTCGGCCTCAATTACTGCTGAAACAGCCTGCCATAATTTAGCACTCAAATATGTTTGTTGAATTAGTTTTACATATATTTCGTTACTTAGATCTGCTCGTCCAAATATCTTGCCATAGCTTTAGACATCGACCTAGGTATTTTTTTCTGGACTTCATAAAAAAGCATATATGTTTTTCCTGTAATATCTAGTAGAAGAACTAATTTGTATGTCTAACAGATGGACATGACTTGGCTAACTTCTGCTCGAAGATTCTCCGCTGCATATGTCGAGGGGGTTGAAAACTTCATGAACTTTATCAGAGCTGAGTATGGTGGTCCGAAATCAGATGTGCTCTGCCCGTGTAGCAGTTGTATGAATTCAGTTACAAGACCCCAGTCAACTGTGCAAAATCATCTACACTTGTATGGGATGTCGGTCACATATACTAGGTGGGTTCATCATGGTGAAACTGTGAACGTCAATGTTATTGACTACAGTGGAAGCAGCAGATCACCATCTTGATCTGCCTGATGCTCAGGTGGAAGAGGAGGAGGAGGTGGTGGTGGCGGAGCCAGTGAGTTTGACCAACATTGAAACAATGCTACGAAATGCTCGTGCATTCCATGAACTTTCACCTACAGAAGAAAAATGGTGGGCCCGCATGTTGGAACAATGCAACATGGCTGTCACCCCAGGAAATAAGCTGTCAGTATTCTCAGCTATGGTCACCTTTCTTCAGGTGAAGACATCTGAGCGGATGACCAACAAATCATTCGATGCGATGTTGGCTGCTTTCCGCAAATCTTTCCCAGATGCGTCTGAGCTGCCACACACCTACAGTAAAATGAAGAATTTCCTTCGTGCAGTTGGAATTGGATATGATATGATCCATGTTTGTAAGAATAATTGTGTTCTGTTTCGGAAGGATTATGCCAACTTAAGTGAATGCCCGAAATGCAAATCATCAAGATGGAAAGATGGCGATGCTGTGAAGAGGATTCCTCATAATGTTCTGAGACATTTTCCAATTATACCAAGATTGCAGAGGTTGTTTCATGATGCTGAAACAAGAGAGGATGTATTGTGGCATTCTAGGAACCAGGAGTACAGAGATCAGAATGTAATGAGCCATCCATCTCATGGTAGTGAGTGGAAAAGCTTCAATCATAAACACAAAAAGTTTGCTACTGACCCGAGAAACATTAGACTTGGCTTAGCTTCAGATGGATTTAACCCATTTGGCCACCAGAGCGCCACATATAGCATGTGGCCAGTGCTTGTTATCCCTTACAACATGCCTCCAAATGTCTGCACCAAAGAATCAAACTACATGATGGCCTTGCTCATCCCAGGTCCAAAAAGTCCTGGAAAGGATTTTGATTTGTTCATGGAGCCTCTTGTGGAGGAACTTCAACAGCTATGGAGGGGTGTTCTCACTCGAGACCTATATAGCAGCCCACCAGCTGATTTCTTTCTGCGTGCTGTTATAATTTGGTGCATCCATGATTATCCGGCTTTGGGCACTATGTCAGGGCGAACGACACATGGTTACAATGCATGTGTTCGCTGTGATAGGAATCCGCTGTCATACGCAATACTTAGCAAGATCTGTTACATTGGACACTGCCGTTTCCTTGCCAAGGACAAGCCGCATCCTAGAAAATACCGAAGACATGTGTTCAATGCAAAGCATGAAAACCGTGATGCGCCAAAGAGGCTCACCGCCGATGAGTTGCAAGTGGAATTAGAGAAGGTCAGGCATATTACACCAGGAAACCATCCTGGTAATGGTAGCGGGAAAAGGAAGCGTGGCAGGGCAGAAGAGAGATTATTGTTTACCCGCAGGTCCACTTGTGGGACTTGGAGTATTGGAAAGATTTGGATCTGCGGCACAATCTTGATGTGTTGCACATCAAGAAAAATATATGTGACAGCATTATCGGCACACTTCTTAATATTGAAGGCAAGACGAAAGATACCTTAAAATCTAGGATTGATTTGACACACCTGGGTATCAGAAAGGATTTGCAGGTGCAAGATGAAGGTAAACCACGGGATATGGCACCAGCTATGTACGTCTTGGACAAGGTAAAAAGAAAAGAATTCTGCGAGGTCCTATCACGTGTGAGATTCCCACATGGATTTGCTTCCAACCCTGAAAGGAGAGTCAGTGCAGATGGAAACAAGGTACAAGGGTTGAAAACTCATGACTGCCACGTCCTACTTCAAAGGGTTTTACCTGTTATCCTTAGAGGATTGGGCCGCCCTGACTTATACAGAGCAGTTGCAGAGTTGGGACAATTCTTCAGGGAACTCTGTAGTAGAAATATCAGGATAGATGCTTTGGAGCGTCTTAGAGACAAGATACCAACTATCCTATGCGACCTTGAGAAGATATATCCTCCAGCCTTCTTTGATGTGATGGTGCATTTGGCTGTTCATCTACCTGATGAGGCACTACTTAGAGGTCCAGTACAGTATGGCTGGATGTACCCTATTGAAAGGCGGCTAGGCACTTTTAAGGGCTATGTTAGGAACAGAGCTAGACCCGAGGGTTCCATTGCAGAGGCCTACATTGCTACAGAAGCGTTGACATTCTGCTCAAAATACATTGAAATAGCTGATCAGCTTAGCAAAGAGGTGGGTGAAGACAATCCCGGGCTCAATGTTTTTGATTATTCTATTCGAGTTACAGGGAAGAGTCGACAAGAGGACAAACCTAAAGATTTGGACAAAATGGTTTGGTATGTGTTGAATAACAGTCCTGAGATACTACCTTATATCAAGTGCAGTATTGCAGCTTATACATCGTAATCTACTAAACTTGCAGCACATTCTTATATATTTAGATGTTTGACGCGATCACTATGTTGTGCAACATCTACAACAAGGAGTTACTGCCGCAAAATCCAAGAAACATTGACAAACTGGTTATGGTAGGATTTGCGAAATGGTTCAAGAGCCATGTAAGCTTTTGAATTGCACTATCAGTTTTTTTAATATATTGAGTACATAAGATGATCAGCTTTTATATTTTCTAACCATAGATTAAGAAGATGCGGGAGGATGGGCAGGCAGTTGATGATGCCCTTTACTCACTAGCAATGGGTCCTGATACTCGGGTAAGACATTATGAATCTTGCGTTGTTGGAGATGTGCGCTACAACACCCTTGCACGAGACGGAGGTAGGAAGACACAAAATAGTGCCATCATGAGCACGGATACGTATGACAAAGAGACAACTGGAATGTATGCTAACCTAACAGACATTGTTCAGTTGCAGTATATCTCCAGTTTCGAGGATCATCGGTGTGTGGTTCTGTTGTGCTGTCATTAGTATAACCTGTTTTCCAGGATCGTAAAACCCAGAGCTGATGATTATTTCAAATCCATCAATGTCAAGGCGGCATACCAAACCATCGAGCCTTTTATTTTGGCAAATCAAGCAACACAGATATTTTTCTTGGTAGACACATTTGCACGTAGCGATGACTGGAGAGTATTGCAAAGGTTTGAGCAGAGGAATTTGTTTAATGAAGTTGCACAAGAAGATGATGCTTACAGTACTCCTGACGTACAAGATAACACAGATGTTCCTAATATCTTTGAGAACCATCACATCAATGACGCTGGCGAAAAGATTGCCTGTCATGCTGTGGACATACAAGAGTTGATCAAGAAGAAGCCAACGTTCGAGGACGTTGAGGACGAAGAAGAAGATGACACCGTGGGGAATTACGATGCAGACTGATACACATGGCGAAGATGGTAACGCTGCTGCTGCGGATGATGATTACATTGCTTTTGTCGTATTTTCCTGTCAGAAGATTATCTACTATGTGAATTTGTGTTTGCTATGACAACTGAAACCTGATGAACATGTTGTTTAGTATTTTGTTGTGAGAACATCACTTGTTATGTATGCTGATTTTTGTTTGGTGATTGTATGACGACTAAAACATGATGACATTGTTGTTTATTTGTACTCATATTTTGATGTGAAACTTGAATTTGATGACATAGTTTGTTGTTGGACTGCAATTTGCTCGACGTCTTCGAATGAGAACAAAGCTGACCCGACAGGGCCTCTGCTATTTATTTATTTATGAGCAAAAGGGGATACCCCCTGATTTCCGTTAATAGAAATATTAGATGTTCACAACACTACGCCCAGCCTACTACATAGGTTTCATTCATTACTAGTTTCAGCAAAGTGCTCATGCCATAGCCACTGAATACATCACGAGTGCTACATACACTGCAAATAAAGAGACAATGATCCTACAAAGCACATCGATTTTGCCCATTATCTTCACAAGCTCTTTCATCTCCTCATTGATGTCAAGGCCGTTCAGCAGTTGTTGCTTGGCCATGATCAGAGGAACTACATTTTTAACCTTCTTCTCTGCATCTTCCTCTTCTGTCGTTCCTTCAGTTACTTGTCCAACACCCCAACCTTCAGTTACATTTTTAACCTTCTTCTCTGCAACTTCCCAGAAATACAAATCACACGAATCTTCCCTTTGCTGCATGAATCAAATTGGAAGATCATCAACCAAACTATTAAAAAAATTAGCAACTGAAAGCAGTAGAACAACACTTAAACATATTATTACCCCATGATTTGGGCATTTGTAGAAGACTCGGACAGGGTTGAGGATTGTGGTTGAGACGCGACGGATGACTCTGTGTGATTTGCAGCAGTGGCACCACACCAACGGCAGCGGGTTGCGATGAGCAATCGGCTGCGGTGCGCGTGCTGGCAAGGGTGTGATGAGACCCACAGGCGATGGTACGGGTGGCGACTTGGCACATATCTGGTTGTTGCTTGCTGAAGAGCAGGTGGATGAGTAGCCAGCGGACATGGTTGCTGCGGCCAGAGCTTCTGATGCTAGGTAGAGTAAGTAGAGAAGAGGAGAAGCGAACGTTGGATATGTCAGTTTCATTACTTGCAGAGTAGCATAGCACCATATATAGTCATAGTCTAGGTTTGCATTCGAACCAGCTACATGAGCACGTATCTCTTTTTTCTAAAACTCGGCAATGTCTCTTTACTGGTACATTAGCTTGTTCTGTACGCCTTCCCAAGTCTTTGATTTTCTTTCCCTTTTTTTGCGAGGAAGGAACGAGGACAAAATTGAGAGTTCCTGGGACTCGAACCCAAGACCTCTCGGTTGAAAACCAAGGGTACTAGTCACTTATGTGGCGAACGTTCCCTGTGAGGAGGACGGCAGACGAACGCATTTTCCTTGCAGTTTTAGTTGCGACACAAGATCGAACGGTCGCAGTTTCGAGAATGTTTTCAGGCCAACGAGCCCAGTTTTTCTTTTCTTCCTATATATAAAAAAGTATGCTACTTGGTGTCGCTTAGTCAACAAATGATTGTGCCAACCTTGACCATTGGATTAACATTCAATGCCTGTCGTGTTTCTTTAGTCTCTTCTTCCTCGAGCCGCCAAAGCCAAACCAGCGCCGGCGGGACCGCCTGCTCCCGCCTCCCACAGCTGGCTGTGCTGCCGCGCATGCATCATGGCGACATCACACCCTAAAACTTTGTGCATCTTCCTCGGCTCCTGATCATTCCCATCCGATGCCTCACCATCGTCCTCCGCCTTGGTTCGCTCGCCGCGGCGCCGCCCTCCGGTGTTGTCAGCATGGTCAACAACCGAGAGGAATAAGCAGATGATTGTACATGGTGAGGATGACAGTAGGGACCCAGCAGCGTGCGCAGTAATTTTGTTTTTTCGGGACGGAGAAGGGTATCAACTGGGTTGTGCGGGACCCATGGCCCGTCTAGCCTAGGCTTTTATTTCATATGTTTAGCACATGACCAGCCCAGTTTGTTTTTTTCCTTTCTGAAAATGGCTAGCCAACTATTTTGTTTTTTTGCAGAATAACCAACGTAGGCCTACTTGCTTTTCTACGCCCTGCTGGGCCGGAAATCTTTCAAGACAAGGAGAGATGCATTTTTTCAGAAAATGGGCTATAAGTAATAAGAAATGGGCTATAAGTAATAATAAATGGGCTGTAAAATGAAAAAATACAGCAAAAAGGCAATTAGTTCCAAAATATTGTTTTCTTTCGGATTTTGATATTTTAAATTTCATTGTTTTGTGCAGGTAAAATTTCAGTGAATTTAAATTAAGGTATATTTAGATTTAAAATTAATTTGAATCTGGCTAGAAATTTCAGGCTGTATGTTGTTTGGGACAGATTTGGAGGCTGACTTGTGGGTCTACTAGGTTGACATGTACTTTGCCTTTGTCAACTAGCTTAGTCCACAAACAATTCTAGTAGCAGCGACCGTAAAGCCACAAACAATTCTAGTAGCAGTGACCGTTGGATGTTAATCCAACGGCCGTGCTACTTCTTCAATATATGATCTTCTTGCTCCAGCTGCCCAAACCAGCTCCAGTGGGACTGCCTGCTCCCGTCTCCTGTGGCCGGCTGTGCTTCCGCACAGGCCGCACCAGCCCACCCTACTTCATTGCTGGCCATGCCATTCCTCTACTCACCCACATCTCTTGTTATTTTCCAGTGACGGGAGCCAGACCAGTAAACCCTCGTACTCCCCACCGCGTGGGAAACCATTGTCGAGTCTTCCCCAGATCCGTGTCATTCCCTTCCTAGGCCTCGCCGTCGTCCACCGCCATGGTGCTCTCGGCGCGGCCTGGTCAACGTGGTCAACGAACGACATCCATCGGACGTGGACTGTACGTGGAGAGGCTGACAACTGGGTCCACGGCCGCACACAAGGAAATGCCTCCTTATTACACGCAAAATAATGATTCCTCCACTGACAGCTGGGACCCATCGGAAGGGCCTCTGTATTTCATGAAAAAAACGTTCCCCCCGCTGACAGGTCGGACCCACCAGCTATATCTTCGCACGCAAGGAAGTGCCTCCTTATTACGCACAAAAAAATGAATACCCCCTACTAGCTGGGACCCACCATAGTGGGAGGATGACTTGTGGGCCAACTAAGTTGACGGGGACGGAGGGCTTTGTAAACTTAGTCAATGTGAACGATTCGAGCTCAAGTGACCGTACAATGTCCATCCAACGGCCGTAGTGCTTCTTCAACCTCTGGTCTTCTTGCTCCAGCCGCCCAAACCAGTGCCGGTCGCGCCGCGTGCTCCTACCTCCCGTGGCCGGCTGTGATGCCGCAGAGGCCTCACCGCCCCCTACTACTCCCACCGCTGGCCAGGCCATCCCTCTACTCACCCACACCCCTGTTATTCTGCAGTGATGGTAGCCTCACACCGCAGCCGAACTAGTGAACCCTCATACTCCTCTCCGCGCGGGCTTCCACTGCCGCGTCTTCCCCGGCTCCGTCTTGTTCCCTTCCTAGGCCTCGCCGTCGTCCACCGCCCTGGTGCTCTCGGCGCAGCGTGGTCAATATGGTCATGGAACAACTTCCATCGAAAGAGTACTGTACGTGGAGAGACTGACAGCTGGGTCCACGGCGGCCACAAGGAAGTGCCTCCTTATTACGGCAAAATAATTATTCCTCCACCTGACAGTAGGGACCCACCGAACGGGCCACCGTATTTCACGAAAAAACGTTTCCCCCCTAACTGATGGGACCCACCAGCTACATCTTCGCACGCAAGGAAGTGCGTCTGGGCAAAAAAAACGATTCGCCCCCCTGACTACTGGGACCCACCAGATACATCTTCGCATGCAAGGAAGTGCCTGACAGTCCGGACCCACCTGGTCGAAGCGTACGTAGCATTGTCATTCCGGTCGCGAACGTGTATGTACATATTGGTCGATGTAGAGGCACGCACATGTCTTAGTAGAGGCGCGCACGTGTCGTAGTAGAGGCGCGCACGTAGCATGTACATGTACGTACAATGGCCAGGGTGCAAGAAAGAAAATATGGCCACATACGTACATACGGGCGGGGTCTCTAATGCCTACTCGCGCATACGTACGACCAAGGCTCGTGTACATGGCTGGGTCGGAACGGAGAAACTGCGTCGTCGTCGTGTTCATGGGAAGGCAATGGAATGCGTCGTGTTCATGGGGAGGGAACGGAATGCGTCGTGTTCATCGGGAGGCAACGAAATGCGTGGGAGCCAACCGGCTTGGACGGAACAGGCGATGGAAACGAGGCCTGGCGTATCGTAGAACGGAGGAAACGGCCTTGTGTTCGATCGACCATGTTTGAAATGGGATCCTGTTCATCGGGAGGGGTCTGGCGTACCGCAAAACAGAGGAAACGGACATCCTATGGTCTATACGGGGGTCCTGTTGATCGGGAGGGGTGTGGCGTACCGCAAAATGGACGAAACGGACTTGTGTTGGAGCGCTACGGTCGAAACGGGGGTCCTGTTCATCGGAAGGGGTCTGGCGTACCGCAAAATGGGACTCCACGGGATACTGTTCATCTCCATCGTCGAGCTCCTCCAGCCTCCACGGGCTACTGTTCATCCACCGTCGACCTCCTCTAGCCTCCACGGGCTCCTGTTCATCCAGCCTCCACTGCGTGCTACTCCACCTGCTATTGTTCAACCACCCCTCCATGGGCTCCTGTTCAACCACCCCTCCACGGGCTACTGTTCATCCACCCCTCCACCGTCTACTATTCATCCAGCCCTCCACGGGGTCGTCCTGTTCATCTAGCCCTCCACGGGGTCCTGTTCATCCAGCCCCAACCGGCTCAATTGATCAGGGTCCTGTTCATCCACCCCCACCGCTCACTGTTCATCCAAACACCCCTGTAACGCTCACTGTTCATCCATAGGCAGCATCGATCGGCTTTAGTTAGCAGCAGTAGCGAAGGAATCGCTTGATCGGGTTTAGTTAACAGCCATCGATCGATGGCTCGGGTTCAGTAACGCGTAGCCTGTAGTGCAATCGCTGGGGCTCAGTTAGGCGTCGCCTCGCTCGGGTTCAGGTAGAGCCCAATGCCTCGCACACACACGCGTACGTGTACGAGAGAAACGCGCATGGCTTGGCTCCCGACCACCCACCGTAACCGGGAACTCCCCAAAATTTTCCTCGCCCTTGCTTCTACCATGGTTTTTTCCGTCATGGATGGCCCAAAGAATGTCATGCAGCTGCGTCTCCAGCCCGCCCAGGACGAAAAGCCCATTTTTTGTCATGATTTTTTGTCATAGAAGTAGGAGCCCACCACATCTATGATGATACCAGGTTTTGTCACAATTATCGTCATAGAAGTGTCATAAGTATGTCAAAAGAAATTCGTTTGGCCCAAAATGTCATGGATGTGTCTTTTTTTGTAGTGTTCGGTGGCCCATTCCGGTAAGAGTGCGGCCGCTGCCTCCATGCGCATGCTAATAAGGTGCATGAGTGGGGTCGCTGTCGGGGTCAAAACCGGCGGATCTTGGGTAGGGGGTCCCGAACTGTGCGTCTAGGCGGATGGTAACAGGAGACAAGGGAGACGATGTTTTTACCCAGGTTCGGGCCCTCTTGATGGAGGTAAAACCCTACGTCCTGCTTGATTAATATTGATGATGTGGGTTACAAGAGTAGATCTACCACGAGATCAAGGAGGCTAAACCCTAGAAGCTAGCCTATGGTATGATTGTTGTTCGTCCTATGGACTAAGGCCATCCGGTTTATATAGACAGCGGAGAGGGCTAGGGTTATACAGAGTCGGTTACAAAGGTAGGAGATCTACATATCCGTATCGCCAAGCTTGCCTTCCACGCCAAGGAAAGTCCCATCCAGACATGGGACGAAGTCTTCAATCTTGTATCTTCATAGTCTTGGAGTCCGGCCGATGATGATAGTTCGGCTATCCGGACACCCCCTAGTCCGGAACTCCCTCGGTAGCCCCTGAACCAGGCTTCAATGACGACGAGTCCGGTGCGCATGTTGTCTTCGGCATTGCAAGGCGGGTTCCTCCTCTGAATAATTTATAGAAGATTGTGAACACCAGGATAGTGTCCGGCTCTGCAAAATAATTTCCACATACCACCGTAGAGAGAATAATATTCACACAAGTTCAATCTGCTGACGTATTCCGTGGCGTGACGTCACACCACAACCAAGCCTTTATTTGAAACGTTTTTATTGTACCACTTCAACGCGTTTAGCGAAGTGGTTTCCTTGGCACGTCCTGTCGAAGCAGAGATCGTGTTCCCCTTATTCCGGGAATCCCATCAATACGGACATGGGTAACCCAACCGCGCCCGTTGCCACGCCCCCTCCATCGAAGGCGGGTTCCAAACGGTCACGGGGACGACTCTTGGTATTCTTCCTCTTTATAATGAGACCAAGGCCCGTTCTTTTTATTCAATCCTCTATCGAATCCGCCCCTCTCCCTGAGTTCCAACACCCAGGGCTCCAAATTCAGGTACCTTCGATCCTCGACAATGTCCGGTCCTGATCTACGAGGCCGGTGGATGCCCTCCTCCGTCACGGATGAGGACGTGCTAAAGCTGAGAGATGCCAGGTATTTAACCTACGAGATTTCGCATAGGCTGCCTACCCGAGGGCAAGTTATCCCAACTCCCGAGCCTAGCGAGATCGTCGTGTTCATGTCTCACTTCCGTCGGGGTTTAGGCTTCCTGACGGATCCCTTCATGAGGGGGCTCATGTTTTACTATGGGCTGGAATTCCACGACCTGGCTCCGGAGTCCATCCTCCATATCTCATCATTCATTGTCGTTTGTGAAGCCTTCCTCCGCACTACCCCTCACTTTGGCTTATGGCTCAAAACCTTCAACATGGAGCCGAAGATGATTGAGGGGCGTCAGGCAGAGTGCGGCGGGGCGGTTATAAGCAAGAGTGCCGAAGCTCCATGGCCCAAGGGCTCTTTCCAAGAGGAGCTCGACTTGTGGCAAGAGGAGTGGTTTTATATCACTGCTCCCCGGGGCAGCAGGCAGAAGCCGCCGCCCGTCTTTCGCTCGGGCCCTCCACAGCAGCTGACGTCATGGGTCAACAATGGGCATGACTGGGGGCCGCCCAAAGACGCCCCCCTGTTGTAGGACCGGATTCGAGTCCTCCAAGAAAGGGAGATCAATCTGGTCGCAGTGGTGCAGGTCATGTTGATCCGGCGCCTACTGCCCTGCAAACGTCGCCCCCTCCGCCTGTGGGAATTTAATCCAGAGGGGCCGCGAGCTCTTCAACACTTCATGGGTTTGACTCCCATGGAGATGTATAAACTATTCTTCAGATCGCAAGAGACGCATCCGGAATTGACCGAGGACGCTGGCCTAAGCTGCAATCGCCCGGATACTCAAGTAAGTAGCCCTGTGTCCGGACACACCCTCCATTTATTTATTGTGAGCTTGCCTTTTAACCAGCTATCCCTGGACAGGAGTGGATAGCGCAATTAAAACTAATACGGTGTCCGGCCCCCCTCCCTGAGACCACGCAGGATCCCGTGTTAATCAAAATGTTGGAGGTTGCACCTTCAAATGAGGGCGAAGGGGGGCATGGGGAAACTATCACCTCTGCCAAGGAGGCGTTTAGTAAGGCAGGAATCGAGAGTCCCTCCTTCCAGGGGGAGAAGCGGAACACTTCCGAAGACCCGGAGGCCAAGGCCTCAAAGCGGGGAAAGAAATCTATATCGGAAGGTCCTGCGCCAGAAAGCGCCCCGGCCGTACTGTCTCCTTGGAGGAATCAGCCCTCTAACGAGCCGTAAGTAAAAAGGGGGATTTTATAATTATTAGACACCCCTGCTTAATGTCTAAAGGTAACCGAAGTTTTTACCTTGTAGTTCGGATCTCAGCCCATCTCAGCACAGCTCATCTTCGGGAGACCTTCGTCCGGAGATGATGGAGAGCGAAACGCCTCCATCTGCCGCCCCATCGCACAGGGCGGACGACCCTGAGGTGTCATCGCGGAGGGTCTCCTCGAGTCCGGCCGGGCCGGAGAGTTCGGCACCCATTGGAGTATGACCGGTGGAGCTGCAGGATTTGCTTAAGAGGGCGTCCATCTCAGAAGATCACTGCACATTAATGGGTAATGTGATTGAGAGGATCTCGTCCGCCGAAAGCGGGTTGTATGAGGCCATCGGAAGTTTACTGACGGGATTTGAGGTACGCAAAAAATGACATACCTGTTGACAGTTTTGCACATGAAGTGTGCCCTGTATAGTAGCCCCTGAGACTTGGTATGCTGTCGAAAACGACAGCGTGCCTAGGATCATATTCTCAGTTATTAACCATCGCCTTTCCTATGCAGGTGGCGGAACGTTCGGTGGCCCGCCGGACGGATGGATTCGCCGAGCTGAAGAAGCAACTCGACGCTGCAGATGCGGACATCTCGCTGGTCAATAAATGACTTGATGAGTCACAAGGTATGTGATTGCACCGCAGTCGCTTAGTAAGGGAGCTGATGCCCATTCCTTACAAGTTGTATGCTTGATGCAGATGGTGCTGCTGCTGTGGAAGACCTTCGAGCAGAACTTGCTCGGGCCAAGGAGCAAGCCAGAAAAAGCGAGGCGGCTGCCTTGAAAGCAGCGGAAGAGCTAAAAGCCGAGAAGGCTGCTCACTGCCGAAGCAGGGAGGAGATGGCCGGAATGGCCATGAAATTAAAAGTTGCTACCGACCGCCTGGAGGTTCTTGAAGGAGAACGCCGAGCGGAGCAAGAGGACCTGAAGAAGGCCGATGCTGAAGCCAAGGATGCCCATAGTGCGATGCGGGCTATGAAGGAGGAACTGCGTCAGGTTGGAGACATTGTGGTTGGAAAGCCCTTTATGCTGCGTAGGAAGTTCACGGATCCGAAGTATGCTCAGCTGGGCCGATTGTACGGTGCGGAGGATCCTTATCTGGACTTGGCGGCGAGTGCGGCTGACGCAGTCGTGCACTTTCGAAGCCAGGAGGGTCATGAAATGGAAGAGCTTTTCTGGTCTCAATTCCATAGTCCGGAGCGTCCACTTCCGTTGAGTGATCGGCTGGTTGAGTGGGCTGAGCTGAATAGATTGTCTGGACTGGCCATGACGGATGTGGTAACTCATCTGTGGCCGAAAAGGCCCAAGCCGAAGAGTTATTTTGGCTTGTTGCAGCAATTCCTTGGGGCAGTGCCGCATATTAAGGCGATGAAGCGGTCGGCATGCATAGAAGGTGCACGGATGGCTCTCACCCGTGGTAAAACATACTGGGCGGAGATGGATGCCACCGCTGTTGCATCCCGGGGTTCGGACAAAAGCCGATTCCCCACCGAGCATTACTTTAAAGAAGTCCTGCAGGGCGCTCGTATAATAGAGTCGCAGTGCTCGAAAGATGTTATGTTTGAATGACCTGTATGATTTCTAAGAGCATGTTTATAATGCAATGAATTTTTATATTTGTGTGTTCAAGTATTGAACTATCTCCTGTGCGGCCGTATATGTATGTATAATGTGAAAGATGGCAGTCTTTGGCTTCAGCCCCCACGCACATGGTGCGGGGGTGTTTGCAAAAAGAAAAACGCTTTTTCACACTTAATCCAACGTCTTGGTCCTTTTAAGGAGGTGATAGCATAGCAAACTAGGCAACCGGACTATAATGCTTTATCACTTTCACCTAGCCATAGGAGCTCGAATGTGGGGCTACTATATAGCCCTTGATGGCACCACGCTTCTCCGAACTTGGGGCGCGTATGTGCCTGACCAGGAAGCGGTCCTTCGTCAAAGCGGAGGAATTCTAAACATTCCAATGGTCAATCGAGTGGTTGACCAGTCTCTCGCTATATCATGACAGTCAGTTTTCGGCTTTCTCTACTGAGGTGCTCTCCCGGCCGAATCGGGGCACAATCACAGTAGTTCTCCTGGTGCTGTGTTAGCCGATGATACGGAATGTAAGGCAGCAAAACACAGGAGCCGGGCAAACCCAACATTTGACCAAAGACATGATTCGGAGCTGATGCATATAAGGCCTAACTCGAGACGCCGAACACTCCCTGAGGTGTTTGGTCTTTATGATATCGGGCAGAATAAAGCCCTAAGCCCCTAGTGTCCAGGTACAGGCGGGAACTTCTGACGCGGCCGATGCCAAAACGCCAGCCTCCTCCTCGGCTCTGGTAGGAAACCGGGGGATGTGTATCAACAAGAGACAGTGAGAAAGGTTTACACAGGGTCTTAATCTGAAAAGAATCCTTGCAACGGGTCCCTACTGCACGTCTGCTCCTGTGTCTCCGTTGTGCTGTATCCTGGACGGGTGTAGCACGTGCTTCATCTGTAAAAGAGAAGGACTTAGTTTCTAAGAAATATCGTGCAAAAAGTGTATCAAAATAAAGTATAATTTGGAAGATGAAGAAAGTTGAGCTTTATTGGCTTTCATCATTTATGCGCGCGGCCCCCTAAAAAAAGGGTATGCGGCTGGGAAGCCCCTTGCCGGACTCGTCTAACCATGTCCGAGGTCTAAATGACCTGTTTTTAAGGGCTTTGACCTGCAAGGTCGGAATAATGTGTGGCTGTCTAGGCAGCCACACATTCTCCATGGTCGAGAGACACCTGGAGTTTTAAGAATATGCCACGTGGACCGGGCATTTTTAAGCGTAAGAGACGCGTAATGTGGTATTGCATTAAAGCGCGCGAAAGCTGCATGTCCCAGTAGTGCTTAAGGGCTATTGCTAAATGGGGCGATGGAGGGTGAGCTTTTCGCGACGGAGGTTGTCGGATGAACCGAACACGACCCCTAGTGGTACAGAGCCTGTAAAATTGGCTAAAAAGGCCTGGCGTCACTCCTTTGAAGGAAGTGCTGCTATAGCGAATTTTGGTGGGTTATATCCCCAGTCTGCGGACGGTGTCCTGGTATAGCAGGGGCCGCGCTGCGTGTTATCACGTGAAGTGAGTTCACTGTTTTGACTTCTAATGGGAAAGTCTTTTGGTTTCTGGAGCGCTGCTTTTGGGTTTCGTCACTGTCACTTGGCGTGTCGAGCCCCTTGTGTTCGGCGTTAAGTCGGCCTGACTGCTTGAAGACCCAACAATCTCTGTGGGTATGGTTTGCAGGCTTCCCGGAGGTACCGTGTATTTGACACAGTCTATCCAGAATCTTGTTGAGGTTGGATAACTCGTCACTGTTATCCTTTAAGGGCAGTGTTTTGTTGTTCGGCCGAGAGCTTTTGAATCCGGCGTTGACCGCCATACTATTTGGGCCATTCTCCTTGTTCCGGCGCAGATCTTTGTTGCATCCTAATTTCCCATTTCCATCCCTGATTGCGGATGTACTTGGGTCGCTGGTGCTACATCTAGCCAACCAGCTGTCTTCCCCCGCGCAAAAGCGGGTCATGAGACTTGTTAGTGCGGCCATTGTTCTTGTGGCCGAGGTGTCTGGCGAGCCATTCATCTCGGACATTGTGTTTGAAGGCTGCTAAGGCTTCAGCGTCCGGACAGTCGACTATTTGGTTCTTTTTAGTGAGGAACCTGTTCCAGAATTTGCGTGTTGATTCTCCGGGCTGTTGAGTTATGTGACTTAAATCATCTGCGTCCGGAGGGCGGACATAAGTCCCCTGAAAATTTGCTCGAAACGCATCCTCAAGCTCTTCCCAACTCCCAATCATATTTTCTGGGAGGCTTTTAAGCCAATGTCGGGCCGGCCTTTTGAGCTTGAGGGGAAGGTATTTTATGGCATGGAGATCGTCTCCTCTTGCCATGTGTATGTGTACGATATAATCCTCAATCCAGACTCCGGGGTCTGTTGTTCCGTCGTATGCCTCTATGTTTATGGGTTTAAATCCCACAGGAAATCCATGATCCAGTACCTCGTCGGTAAAACATAGTGGGTGTGCGGCGCCCCTGTATTTGGGTGTGCCGTTGTCTTCAAATGCTCGGCTGGTTGTGTTACTTCCTAGAGTCTTCTTTTTTTGGCCCATAGATAGACCTAGCCGGGTTATCCTTTTTCTGAAGATCTTTATGCTGATCATGTGCCGGCTTGTGTGTGGCGCCCCATGTTGCTCTTGGCCTGTCATCTGGTCGTCTATCCGGCCAGGCGGCCCCTTTCTTTTTTGACTGCGGGGGCTCGAAGGCCTCCTCGTCAAATTCGGGCAACAACTTGCGCTTCGGGTAGCTCTTTGTCTGGTGACTAGTGCCATATTTATCTGCGGTGTTGAGTACATTGCTCCATCTTATTCTGAGTGTGTATTCAGCTGTTTTGAGCTTCTGCCTTTGCTTCTTCAAACTTCTTGCAGTGGCGACGAGCCTGTTATGGAGATTCATATGCTCTGGTGATGTGAGATCATCTTCGCCGGGGATGGGTTGCTTGTCCGGTTCATGTCCGGCTGGCTGCTTGCTGACGTGTGTGTCATCCGCTACTTCGCCCTGCTCTAGGGCCAGGTCCATATGGGTACCGTTTTTGTCGATGCCGGTCTTCGGCCGGCGCTTGCATCGCCGCTTTGTTTGTTTGTTGGGGGAGTTGTCCTTCGCCACGTCCCGTTTTTCCTCATTGTCGCTTCCTTTTCGTGTGTCCACCATGTATACGTTGTGAGCTGGGGTGGCTTTTCCGTGCCCATTAGGCGCTGGTTCTTGGTCGTCTCCGGCATCGTCGTCCATACCGTCGATGTCTTCGGAGTCATAGTCTAGCATGTCGGTTAGATCGTCGACAGCGGCTACCAAGTGGGTGGTGGGTGGGATTTGAATTTCTTCGTCATCCACATCCCAACCTTCCTGACCGCAGTCCGGCCAGGGCTCTCCTAATAACGAGAGATACTTTAGCGAACTCAAGATGTCGCCGAAAGGTGTGTGTTGAAAGATGTCCACTGCGGTGAATTCCATGATCGGCGCCCAATCGGATTCGATCGGGGAGGGCGCGGGGGGTTCGGAGTCCGGCGAGGAGTCCGGCACCTCGGAGTCACGAGCTTTATGAGGGACAAAGTCAGTGTTCGGCTCTATCGCCATAGAGGTTGCAGCCCCCGAGGCGGTGGCTAGCCATCCGTCCTCGATCTCCGCAGCCGACTCTGAATTGAAGATCGGAGCGGGTTCGAGTGCGGCCTCCAGGGTATTGTCCGGCTGCAGAGCTAAATCATGCTCGCTGTGACAGTGCGGCACGCTCGGCTGTGGCTCGAATCCATTGAGGATCAAGTCCCCACGGATGTCAGCCATGAAGTTCAAACTTCCAAATCTGACCTGATGGCCAGGGGCATAGCTTTCGATCTGCTCCAGATGGCCAAGCGAATTGGCCCGCGGGGCGAAGCCGCCGAATACGAAGATCTGTCCGGGGAGAAAGGTATCACCCTGGACTTTGTCGTTGATGATGGTCGGAGAAGCCATCGAGCCTATCAGTGACGACACAGAGGAACTTTCAATGAAAGCACCAATGTCGGTGTCAAAACTGGCGGATCTCGGGTAGGGGGTCCCGAACTGTGCGTCTAGGCGGATGGTAATAGGAGACGAGGGACACGATGTTTTTACCCAGGTTCGGGCCCTCTTGATGGAGGTAAAACCCTACGTCCTGCTTGATTAATATTGATGATGTGGGTTACATGAGTAGATCTACCACGAGATCAAGGAGGCTAAACCCTAGAAGCTAGCCTATGGTATGATTGTTGTTCGTCCTATGGACTAAGGCCATCCGGTTTATATAGACATCGGAGAGGGCTAGGGTTACATAGAGTCGGTTACAAAGGTAGGAGATCTACATATCCGTATCGCCAAGCTTGCCTTCCATGCCAAGGAAAGTCCCATCCGGACACAGGACGGAGTCTTCAATCTTGTATCTTCATAGTCTTGGATTCCGGCCGATGATGATAGTTTGGCTATCTGGACACCCCCTAGTCCGGAACTCCCTCAGTCGCAATCTGTGATCGGGCGGCCAAGGCAGCCCAAACGGCCGTTGTTGCTTCTTAGGTGGCGGCAGCAACGTCTGCCTCGGGGATAGCAACTGGCGAGAGTGGCACAGCAGCTGTTCGTTCCGCAGCGGCGGCCTTAGCCCTGATGGAGGCTGCCCACGACCATGTCGAGGCAGCCCATGCCCAGCTCGTGGTGGTCACTGCACAAATCGAATGACGCTTCTCCGACAACGGTCGGCAACCCACGGTCGAATCGCCGAGAGCATTCGAGTAGCCGTCTATTCCTCCGCCGCATACCTTGCAACGACGGAGCCCGTCCAATCCCAGATTATGGCCGCCCACGCCCAGCTCGTGGCGGCCTTTTCGAAAGAGATGGCGGGCGCGGATGGCGAGATGCTTGCCGAGTATGATGCGATGGATGCCATGGAGCCCTTCCCCTGGGACCATCGGGCGCGAGCTGGACATGGAGGTGGCGGCAGAGATGGACGAGCACCAGCCGTAGTAGTACTCTTTGTTTTGTTTAATTAAGAGGGCCAATCTTTAATTTGTTAGAGTAATGTTTAGGTCTGCTAGCTCTATTTAATTGCTGAACTTGCTCAATTAAGAAGTGTGGGTGTGCTGTAGTCTCTTTTGTGTATCCAAATTATGCAATGACGTGGATGACCACTCTAACCAGGGATATTTGTACCAAAATATTTGACGTTCAAACTCATCACACATGGGTTAAGCTATCTGAATTGTTTGTGATGTTCATATAACATACATAGTTCTGAATAAGGGACCGTGTCTGATGACACTTTGCGCGCCAATTTTTTCGCTGAAGCGATTCCAAATTTTCGGCTTCCACAGAAATATCTACCTCCCCGCCCCCTCTCCCTTACCAAAAGCCACATTTCCCCTATTTCTGCCTTCCTTTCCAAGTTGAAACCTTCACTCCTTGCTTGCAGCGCCGCCTCCTCGCTGACGACCCTCCTTCATGCTGCTCGGCCTCGTCTATCCCGGCAGATAATCCACACCCGACCCCCATCCTCCTCCTCCTTCCACATCCCACATGCCCGACCGCCGGTGCGACACCTTCCACCCAAATCACCGACCCCTCCACCGAATAAGCATCGTCCTAAGCCATGGTGCACGCAGTATAGCCAGGATCTCAAGGAGCATTTGGCAGCGGAGAAGCAAATCGCGGCCGCACGCGCAGATGAGGTCGCGATGACTGCCATTTGTTCCGACCCCCGGATCTTGGAGGATCACCTTGCCATTTGCTAGCTATGCCGGTTAAGCATGTTCGATTTACCCGTTGCATGTGCTGCTCCTGCCTTTCCTTCACAAATTCAAGTGAATTATGCTATCTAATTTTACCATGCAATCTGTTTCTCTAGTGTATATGTTCTATATGTCGTGCAGTGTGGTGCTCACTTATTAACTATTTTGTTAACTAGTTGTCCTATTCAGTTAACTGTTTGGTTCAATTTTGCAAATGTGATGTTCAATTCTTCAGGCTGCAATTTTGTATTGTCTTCCATGTGAGAATTAAATCGAATTTATCTTTACAAAATGCATGAGAAACAAATACAATTGCTATATTTCCAAGTTGCCAATCATGCTTGGTTTGGTTATACATTGTGCAATATGGTACTCAGTTAACGTTTGGTTCATTTGTGTTGTGGCGTTTAGTTAACTGTTTAGTTCAATTCTGCAATGCGATGTTCAATAGTTGTGGGTGCATTCTGTTATTGTATACCATGTGAGGAATAAATTTAATTTGGCTGTAGTAAATACATGAGAAACAAATACAATTGCTATATTTCCAAGTTGTTAAGCATGCTTGGTTTGGTTAACTGTCTGATCTTCTATTAGGAGTATGTTATATTGTGCAATATGGTGCTCAATTAATGTTTGATTCATTTGTTGTGGTGTTTAGTTAACTGCTTAGTTCAGTTCTGCAATGCGATGTCCAATTGTCGTGGGTAGAATTTTGTATTGTTGTGCATGTAAGGAATAAATCAAATTTGGCTGCACTTAATACATGAGAAACATATACAAGTGCTATATTTCCTAGTTCTTAATCATGTTTGGTTTGGATAAATGGGTTTTCCATGTGGCTTGAATTAATCTGATGAATCTGCAATGTGCTTATTTTTCATCAACATATTTTACTGATAGCATGCAAACCCTTACCTAACCTGATGACTACCTACCTTATATGTGTTGCAGGAAAACAATGGGAACCACTGAGGTTTACAACCGAGGTTAGCACGTGCATGGTCCATTGTCTAATAGCACATTATCATGGAATTGCAGGAACCATTCTAATATTTAGGTTTTTAACAATTTGGTCTTGCACATGTAGGTCCTGCTGTCAGAGGTTTTGACCCACTGGTCGAGCCTTTTTGCATATGGGGAAATGAGTTGTCCATGAATATCAATCAAGTCAAGAAACTCAGAAAGATTGTTAGGATAAAGAAATTAGCGACAAAAAACAACAAGATCTTTGTCAACACAATGAAGAAGAAATCCGTTCACTACAATATGGTACTAACTATTATACCTTGCCTTTTTTATTCCTTTGCCCCATTTCCAATATAGAGAAGATATATATGTGCATCCTTGTTTTCAGGCCTTTCCAAAGCAGTTCACTGATGATTACCTCTCAAACCACCTCTATGGTCAGGAGGCGAGGAAGGTTTTCATACAACACCCACAGTTCAATATTGAAGTGCTCCTGAAGAGGACGAAGGATGGACGGTCAATCATCCACAGGCACTGGCCTAAAGTTGCAAAGACCTTCAACATGAATGAAGGCTCAATATTCGCCTTCCGCTTTAGCAGTTTTCCAGTTGAGATTCATCTGTCTATATACCATCTATGATGCTAATTTTGAAAGGTTCTACATGTTGCATGTGAAACTTGGTGTTGGTGCTGAAGCTATATCATGTTGTACTCTGATGTATTTCAATTATGAAATCCTGCTTCCTTAATATGGAAATGAAATATATTATGTGCTTAATATGAATGTCAATTAGATTAATAAATGGATATTAATAATAGGGCAATTATCCTGCTAATTGGGTTTTGCTATTGCAAACGGTTATTCAGAAAATACCATGGGCGATGACCTCAGGCAACGCACACAGTTTCTAGAAATAAACTGTGTTGGATCAATGAACAATCACACACGACCTTCTCTTGAAAACTGTTTGCGTTAGGCCACCTTGCGCAAACGTTTACCACATGAAAATTGTGTGTGATAGACAGCCTTTGCCACACGGTTTCTTCTATGCACCATGTGTGATGCATTCAATAATGCCAACGACAAAATTGTTAATATCGTGTGCAATGGCAACGCTATCACAAACGATTTAACGGGGAAAATTGTGTGTGATTTACCAGTGAACGGAAATGTTTTCCATGGAGTGACTTTGTGGGATGTACATACGAATGGAAACGTTTAGCAGGGACTAACTATATGGGATGTACTTGCGACCGGAAACAATTTTGCCTGTATAATTGTATTTTTTTAGCTCTACTATATGTATTTCCGTATTTGAGCGCTCGCCAGTCACACACGAACTCATTTTGCCGAACGTGTGTGCCAGGAGGGCATATCCCCGACGGTTTCTGGGTCATGTGGGAAGGACCCCCCCTATTGCCGTCAGTCACTAGGCGACGGTTCCAAATGCCATTGCGGGAAAGGGTTAAAAACCGTTTGTATAGCACCGACGGGTACCAGTGCATGGTTCTCTTTCTTTACCATGTTTCCTGGCAATGAAGTATCTCTTATCATAATGTTGATTCTTTGATAGTGGGTTATCAAGGTCAACAGCAGGTTCAATCTCTACATCATTATCATTACTAGGTTAAGAATCAACATGAACATCATTATTAACATTATCACTAGGTTCATGTTCATCACCAGATTTTGTCTCAGCATCAGAAATAGAAATATCATTGGGATTCTCAGGTGTCTATAGAAGGTTCACTAGCATGCAAAGTCCTATTAGTTTTCTTTTTCTTTTTATTATGATGACTAGGTGTATTCAGTATTAAATCTGTGAGAATCCTGCTCAACTCTCTTAGGATGGCCCTCGGGATACAAAGGTTCCTGGGTCATTTTACCACCTCTAGTCATGACCCTAACAGCATTATCATTTTTCTTATTATTCAACTCATTAAGCAATTCATCTTGAGCTTTAAGTACTTGTTCTACTTGAGTTGTAACCATGGAAGCATGTTTACTAATAAGCTTAAGATCACAAATAGTACTATTCATATAATTACTTAGGTGATCAAGCATGTAAGCATTATGTTTCAATTTTCTACTAACATAAGGATTGAAATTTTCTTGTTTAACAATAAAATTATCAAACTCATCAAAGCATTGTCTAGCAAACTTATTATGAGGAATATCACCTTCATCAAATATACGGAGAGAGTTTACCTCTACTACCTGTGTCGGCTTATCAAGACCATGTATTTCTTCAATAGATGGTAGATTTTTAACATCTTCAGCTTTAATACCTTTTTTAATAGATTTCTTTACCTCTTGCATATCTTCAGGACTGAGAAATAGAATACCCCTCTTCTTCGGAGTTGTCTTCAGAGTTGGTTCAGGAAGTGTGTCCAATCATTTTCATTACTCAATATATTATTCAATAGAAATTCAGCTTGCTCAACAATCCTTTCCCCGAAAACACAACCAGCACAACTATCTAGGTGGTCTCTGGAAGCATCGGTTAGTCCATTATAAAAGATATCAACTATTTCATTTTTCTTGAGAGGATGATCAGGCAAAGCATTATGTAATCGGAGAAGCCTCCCCCCAAGCTTGTGGGAGACTCTCTTCTTCAATTTGCACAAAATTATATATTTCCCTTAAAGCAGCTTGTTTCTTATGAGCATGGAAATATTTTGCGGAGAAGTAATATATCATATCCAGGGGACTACGCACACAGCCATGAGAAAGAGAATTAAACCATATCTTAGCATCACCCTTTAATGAGAAAGGAAACAATTTAAGGATTTAGTAATAACGAATCTTTTCCTCATGAGCAAATAGGGTGGCTATATCATTTAATTTAGTAAGATGTGCCACAACAGTTTCAGATTCATAACCATGAAAAGGATCAGATTCAACCAAAGTAATTAACTCAGCATCGATAGAGAATTCATAATCCTTAACAGTAACAAAGATAGGTGAAGTAGCAAAAGAAGGATCATATTTCATTCTAGCATTCAAGGATTTTTTTCCAGCTTAACTAACAATTTCTTAAGATCCTCTCTATCATTGCAAACAAAGAAGTCTCTAGAAATTTCTTCATCCATAACATAACCCTTAGGAACAACAGGAAATTCATATCTATGGGGAGAATCATAATAATAATCTTCAATAATATCACTAGTTTCAGTAATTTCATTCTCTCTAACCCTAGCAAGTTGTTGATCAAGAAATTCACATAGTGGCACAGTATCATCAAGCAAAGAAGTAGTATCATAAGCATCATTCATAGTAGAAGTGGCATCATCAATAACATGCGACATATTGGAATCAATAGCAGGTGTAGGTGCCGCAAGTTTACTCAAAATAGAAGGAGAATCAAGTGCAGAGCTAGATGGCAGTTCCTTACCTCCCCTTGTAGTTGAGGGGAAAATCTTCGTTCTTTGATCTTTAAAATTCCTCATAGTGATCAACAGATATGAATCCCAAGTGACTCGGAGAATAGAGCTATGCTCCCCGACAACAGTGCCAGAAAAAGGTCTTGATAACCCACAAGTATAGGGGATCGCAACAGTTTTCGAGGGTAGAGTATTCCACCCAAATTTATTGATTTGACACAAGGGGAGCCAAAGAATATTCTTGAGTATTAGCAGCTCAGTTGGCAATTCAACCACACCTGAAAGACTTCATATCTGCAGCAAAGTATTTAGTAGCAAAGTAGTATGGAAGTAACAGTAACAGTGGCAAAAGTGACAGTAGTAATTTCATAGCGATTGTAACAGTAGCAGCAGAAAAGTAACTTAACAAAGATCAATATGTGTAAGCTCATAGGCAATGGATCAATGATGGATAATTATGTCAGATGGCATTCATCATGCAATGGTTATAACATAGGGTGACACAGAACTAGCTCCAGTTCATCAATGTAATGTAGGCATGTATTCTGAATATAGTCATACGTGCTTATGGAAAAGAACTTGCATGACATATTTTGTCCTACCCTCCCGTGGCAGCGGAGTCCTAATGGAAACTAAGGGATATTAAGGCCTCATTTTAATAGAGTACCGGACCAAAGCATTAGCACTTAGTGAATACATGAACTCCTCAAACTACGGTCATCACCGGGAGTGGTCCCGACTATTGTCACTCTAGGGTTGGGTCATAACATGTAGTATGTGACTATAACTTGCAATATCGGATCAAGAACTCAAATATATTGATGAAAATATAAAGGGTTCAGATCTGAGTTCATGGCAGTCAGGCCCTAGTGACAGGCACTAAGCATAGCAAAGTCATAGCAACGTCAATCTTAGAACATAGTGGATACTAGGGATCAAACCCTAAAAAACTAACTCGATTACATGGTAAGTCTCATCCAAACCATCACGGTCCAGCAAGCCTACGATGGAATTACTCACGCACGGTGATGAGCATCATGAAATTGGCGATGGAGGATGGTTGATGACGACGATGGCGACGGATTCCCCTCTCTAGAGCCCCGAACGGACTCCGGATCTGCCCTCCCGAGGAAGAACAGGGCTTAGCGGCGACTCCGTATCGTAAAACGCGATGAATCCTTCTCTGTGATTTTTTCTCCCCAAAACAGAATATATGGAGTTGGAGTTGAGGTCGGTGGTGGTCCAGGAGGGCCACAAGGTCAGGGGGGCGCCCTAGGGGGGTGAGCGCACCCCCACCCTTGTTGATAGGGTGTGGGCCCCCTGATGCTGATTCTTTCGACAATATTTTTTATTAATTCAAAAAATAAACTCCGTTGATTTTCAGGTCATTCCGAGAACATTTTATTCTGCACAAAAATAACACCATGGCAATTCTGCTGAAAACAACGTCAGTCCGGGTTAGTTCCATTCAAATCATGCAAGTTAGAGTCCAAAACAAGGGCAAAAGTGTTTGGAAAAGTGGATACGTTGGATACGTATCAGGGACACTCCTTGGTTCTTCCAAACTGTTCTTCATCTTCGATCGTCGGTCTTGAAAACTGGTTCAACAAATCTTCCCATTTTTGATCTTGAGGATTGCCGAGCAAAATCCAAAGAGTTCACACGTCGGGCATCCGAGGAGCCCTTTAATTTATCGGCCTTTATCAATGCCTTGTTATTTTTATGCCACACCTCGGGTTTGTAGTGTTTCCCGTGTGGCGGTATCCTCACGCGTCCAAGCTCCAACGCCAGACTATATCTGAAGCTCCAATGTCGGACTGCATTTGTGGTGTCGTTTTGCACCCGAGCTCCAATGTCGGACTGCATCCATGCTCCAACGCCGGACTGTATCCGAGGTGGTGCACCGCCTCGGTCTTGGGCCGATTTTTTGCAGATATATTTTTGATGGGTGCAATTTATTTACTGGCGAGATGTATAGCTAGTACCCTCAAGGTGTGTGTCAGCCTAAAATCCGAGATGCACTTGAAGGAAAACGTGAAACTGCTAATCCTTGAAGCCCCTGAGACTCAGGTCGATTTGCAACATCAGCCTGAGGATCAACTCTTGGCTCGGCAGCATACGTAGGAAGAGAAACACAGTGTAATATGTTAGAGGATATACTGATCGACAGACGGACCCTTGATAGAGGATTTTGAGAAGTCGCCATAATATATTAGCTCGATGTTGGATAAGCCGCAAACGGTACCGATTGTTGTTCAAAGACGTGTTTGCACATAGCTCGGTCAAGCCGAACAGTGAGCACTTTGGATTTTCTGCATTGAATAGGCAATGAAGTAGCCCAGGGCCATGATAACCCACAAGTGTAGGGGATAATTGTAGCCTATTTCTATAAGTAAGAGTGTTGAACCCAACGACAAGCTAAAGGTAGAACAAACATTCTCTCAAGTCCTATCTCCCACTGGTATGACTCTACGCACGCTTATTGTTCACCTTACCTAGAACAAGTATGAAACTAGAAGTACTTTGTAGGTGTTGTTGGATAGGTTTGCAAGATAATAAAGAGCACGTAAATAAAAAGTAGGGGCTGTTTAGATAAAGAAGCAATAAAGTAAATATAGCGAGTGTGGAAAAGTGGTGGTAAGAGTTGTGAAATTACCCCTAAGCAATTGACTACTTTACTAGACCGATAGCAAGTTTTATGTGGGAGAGGCATAACCTAACATACTTTCTCTTCTTGGATCATATGCACTTATGATTGGACCTCTAGAAAGCATCCGCAACTACTAAAGATCATTAAGGTAAAAAACAACCGTAGCATTAAAGCATCAAGTCCCCTTTATCCCATACGCGACAACCCCCTTACTCGGGTTTATGGTTCTGTCACTCAAGCAACCCACTATAAGCGAATCATGAGCATATTGCAACACCCTACAGCGGGAATCCTTCATGCTTGCGCGACATGGAGAGCACCATAGGACAACAACATAACCACAAGCAAATTAAACCAATCATAGCAATTCACCAATCACCGATAGGACAACAAAAATCTACTCAGACATCATAGGATGGCAACACATCATTGGATAATAATATGAAGCATAAAGCACCATGTTCAAGTAGAGGGTACAGCGGGTTGCGGGAGAGTGGACCACTGAATATAGATGGGGGAAGATGATGGAGATGTTGGTGAAGATGATGGAGGTGTTGGTGTAGATCGCGGTGATGATGATAGCCCCCAGCGGCGTTCCGGCGCCACCGGAAGCAAGGGGGAGAGAGCCCCCCTTCTTCTTCTTCTTCCTTGACCTTCTCCCTATATGGGATAAGGGTTTCCCCTCTGGTCCTGGGCTCCCATGGCATGAGAGGGGCGAGAGCCCCTCCAAGATTGGATTTGTCTCTCTGTCTCTCTGTGTTTCTGCGTTGTCAGATTCTGCCCGTTCACCATGTTTTTATATCCGGAGATCCGTAACTCCGATTGGGTTGAAACTTTCGCCCAGATTTTTCTCCGAAAATTAGCTTTATTGTGGCAAAAGAAGAGCATCAACCACCTTACGGGGTGCCCACAAGGGTCAGGGGCGTGCATGCCCCCCTGGGGCGCGCCCCCTGCCTCGTGGCCCCCTCAGGCACCGTCTCGCATTGGTTTTTCTTCCCAAAAATCATAAATATCCCAAAAATGATCTTCATTCGTTTTTATCCCATTTGGACTCTGTTTGATATTGGGTTTCTGCGAAACATAAAACATGCAACAAACAGGAACTGGCACTGGGCACTGGATCAATATGTTAGTCCCAAAAATAATATAAAAAGTTGCCAAAAAGTATATGAAAGTTGTAGAATATTGGCATGGAACAATCAAAAAATATAGATAAGACGGAGACGTATCAGCATCCCCAAGCTTAATTCCTACTCGTTCTCGAGTAGGTAAATGATAAAAAAGATAATTTTTGATGTGGAATGCTACCTAGCATAATCTTGATCATATGTCTAATCATGGCATGAATATTAAGACACGAGTGATTCAAAGCAATAGTCTATCATTTGACATAAGAACAATAATACTTCTAGCATACTAATAAAGCAATCATGTCTTTTCAAAATAACATGGCCAAAGAAAGTTATCACTACAAAATCATATAGCCTGGCTATGCTCCATCGTCTTCACCGGACAAAATATTCAAAACATGCACAACCCCGATGACAAGCCAAGCAATTGTTTCATACTTTTGACGTTCTCAAACCTTTTCAACTTTCACGCAATACATGAGCGTGAGCCATGGATATAGCACTATGGGTGGAATAGAATGTGATGGTGGAGGTTAAGTGGAGAAGACAAAAAGGGAGAAAGTCTCACATTGACGTGGCTAATGAACGGGCTATGGAGATGCCCATCAATTGATGTCAATGTGAGGAGTAGTGATTGCCATGCAACGGATGCACTAGAGCTATAAGTGTATGAAAGCTCAAACTGAAACTAAGAAGGTGTGCATCCAACTTGCTTGCTCATGAAGACCTCGGGCATTTGAGGAAGCGCATCATCGGAATATACAAGCCAAGTTCTATAATGAAAATTCCCACTAGTATATGAAAGTGATAACTCAAGAGACTCTCTATATGAAGAACATGGTGCTATTTTAAAGCACAAGTGTGGTAAAAGGATAGTAACATTGCCCCTTCTCTCTTTTTCTCTCTCTTTTTTTTTGTGGGCTTCTTTGCCCTCTTTTTTTTATTTGGGCTTCTTTGGCCTCTTTTATTTTTCATAAAGTCCGGAGTCTCATCCCGACTTGTGGGGGAATCATAGTCTCCATCATCCTTTCCTCACTGGGGCAATGCTCTAATAATGATGATCATCACACTTTTATTTACTTACAACTCAATGTTACAACTCGATATCTAGAACAAAGATATGACTCTATATGAATGCCTCCGGCGGTGTACCGGGATGTGCAATGATCTAGCATGGCAAAGATATCAAAAAACGGACAATCCATGAAAACATCATGCTAGCTATCTTACGATCATGCAAGGCAATATGACAATGAATGCTCAAGTCATGTATATGATGATGATGAATGTTGCATGGCAATATATCTCGGAATGGCTATGGAAATGCCATGATAGGTAGGTATGGTGGCTGTTTTGAGGAAGATATAAGGAGGCTTTGTGTGATAGAGCGTATCGTATCACGGGGTTTGGATGCACCGGTGAAGTTTGCACCAACTCTTGAGGTGAGAAAGGGAAATGCACGGTACCCGAAGAGGCTAGCATTGATGGAAGGGTGAGAGTGTGTATAATCCATGGACTCAACATTAGTCATAAAGAACTCACATACTTATTGCAAAAATCTATTAGTCATTGAAACAAAGTACTACGCGCATGCTCCTAGGGGGATAGATTGGTAGGAAAAGACCATCGCTCGTCCCTGACCGCCACTCATAAGGAAGACAATAAATAAATAAACCATGATCCGACTTCATCACATAACGGTTCACCATATGTGCATGCTACGGGAATCACAAACCTCAACACAAGTATTTCTACTAATCCACAGTCGCCCACTAGCATGACTTAATATCACCACCTTTATATCGCAAAACTATTGCAAGGAATCAAACATATCATATTCAGCGATCTACAAGTTTATGTAGGATTTTATGACTAACCATGTGAATGACCAATTGATGTAATCTCTTTAAATAGATATAAGTGAAGCAAGAGAGTTTAATTCTTTCTACAAAAGATATGCCCACGCTCTATGTCGGTGTACAAAAGTAGGGGCTCTTCTTTTGACCCCTTTACTTGTGCACGGGCAGTCAGAGCCACTCGCCGTCGCCACAAATAGCAGGGCAAGAGAGGGAAGCCGGAAAGAAGCCGAAGGCTCGAGACAAACAAGGAAACATCAAGGACCAAGGCCACAAAGTGCAGATGGGCGAAGCTGGTTTCCCCGGAAAGACCCTTGCCGGGGGCAGCCCCGGCAAGCCCCTTGCCGGGGCAGCTCGCCCACACCAGCAGAGCGGGCCACCCTCGAGTCCACGGCCTCCAAAGTCAACAACCACGTTGGACCAGGGCTCGAGAGGCACCTCCATGGTAGCATGCAGATCTTTGTGAAGACATAGAATGCTCAAAATCAGATGAGGGTTGAGAAGCAACAATCCCTCACCAAGATCCTTATCGAAGGAACCCACAAGGCCCCCGGCAAGATCCTTGCCAGGGACACCAGCGCGCCACGGCAAGACCCTTGCCGGGCGACCAGGCAAGACCCTTGCCGGGCCACCCGACAAAACCCTTGCCAAAGGCGATAGCAGGGCCACTGCCAGGCACGCACCAACCAACTCCTCGCCGCCGTTCGCATGCAGCTGCCAGCCCAACCAGCTGGGCAAGCACCTGCATGGCAACATGCAGCTTCCAGGCCAACTCAGCACACACGTGCGTGGTGGCATGCAGATCTTCATGGAGGCTCCACCACCGCGCCACCTCAGCTGCTTGCGAGCCTACATGGCACCGCATGCATCACTGGCCAGGGCGCGTGTCGAAGCAAGGAGGAGCGGTGATGGACGGGACAGGCCTCGCTCCCGTCCCCAATAAAGTGAAGGGACACCTAAGCCATGCATTAAATGCATCTTGTCGTGTAATACGAGCGATAAGCTCGCAACACTGTAGGCCTTTCCACCTCCTGTGTGCCACTGTGGCAGCCCCTTCGCCTATAAAAGGAGGCCCATGACATACAGGAAAAGGATTCGGCTCTTTCGAACCATGCAGCACCCGTGGCTAGTTCGAGAGCTCAAGAACACTCAATACACCCACCGAGCAGGACTAGGGTTTTACGCATTGCTGCGGCCCGAACCTGGGTAAACGATCCTCGTGTCAATTACTAATCGTGCTCTTCTCACAACCCCGCGCCCCGCAACCGTAGGAGGGATTCTTGTGATACCATAGGTGTCGTTTCCCACCGAAATCTTTGGCGCGCCAGGTAGGGGGCGCAATTGTGAGGATCTGGCCTGGTAGTTGGCCTGGCAGTTCTTCGTTGCCACGACTCCCGCGGAGGGGGCGGCCAAGAGAGCGGCGCTGCCTGCGAGCGTGAAGGATGCCAGGGAAGCGACGAAAAAGCTAAGTCATGCCAACTTTTAAACCCTTCTCCTTAATACAAAGGTATTGTCCTCGGAGATTCTGCCTATGTATAGAAAACATGTACGCAACGGGTGTCGGTGTCAAAACCGGTGGATCTCAGGTAGGGGGTCCCGAACTGTGCGTCTAGGCGGATGGTAACAGGAGACAAGGGACACGATGTTTTTACCCAGGTTCGGGCCCTCTCGATGGAGGTAAAACCCTACTCCTGCTTGATTAATATTGATGATATGGGTAGTACAAGAGTAGATCTACCACGAGATCAGAGAGGCTAAACCCTAGAAGCTAGCCTATGGTATCATTGTTGTTCGTCCTACGGACTAAAACCCTCCAGTTTATATAGGCACCAAAGAGGGTTAGGGTTACACAGAGTCGGTTACAATGGTAGGAGATCTACATATCCGTATCGCCAAGCTTGCCTTCCACACCAAGGAAAGTCCCATCCGGACATGGGACGAAGTCTACAATCTTGTATATTCATAGTCCAGGAGTCTGGCCAAAGGTGATAGTTCGGCTATCCGGACACCCCCTAATCCAGGACTCCCTCAGTAGCCCCCGAACCAGGCTTCAATGACGATGAGGCCGGCGTGTAGATTGTCTTCGGCATTGCAAGGCGGGTTCTTCTCCAAATCCTGTGTACCTGTTTGAATAGCATCCGGCTTCTTGTAAATATTGCGCTCCTTGGCCTCCACGCCCAATAATGGCCATCTTCCACGTGTCGAACGAATGCGAAAAGCCAGGGTATTTTTACATTTTACCCCCCTAGCTGCGCAAATGAGCTGCCTATAAAGGAGACGAGGATCTAGATCCGAGTCACACCATCCTCCCTTCGCGAGCATTCATCAGAGCGGATCTGACAGAAACCCATTCCATCATGGACAGTCGACGCGGCTCCTCCTCTCGGCCTCCCAGCGCCCAGCCTGGAGATTGGGAGAGGTGCTCCGTCCTGCACCGCAAGTTAGTGACGCTCCAAACCAAGGGATTTCTTCCCCCAGCCATCATGGTTCCGGTTCGAGTCGGACTCACCACCTATAAGGGCGGAAAGCAAGCGGAGAGCGTCCCCAGCCCCTCCAAAGGAGAGCGGGTATGCCTTATCTCTTATTTTATAAGAGGGCTCGGATTTCCAATTCATCCGTTTCTCCGGGGGCTCCTGGAGTTCTACGGCCTCCAGTTGCACAACCTTACGCCTGCCTCCATTTTGCATATTGCGGGCTTTGTGGCCCTTTGCGAGCTGTTTTTGGGCATCGAGGCTCATTTTGCACTGTGGAAGAAGCTGTTCTGCCTTGTGCCCCATTCTCAAGAGGGGTCAACATATCAAGTGGGCGGAGCCGAACTATGCCGCATCGCCTGGACTGGATATCTATCCGGAACCCCGAAGAAGGCATCCGAAGACTGGCCTTCGGAGTGGTTTTATATAGAAGATGTCCCCCTGCCGGACCCTGTTCGGATCGGCCTCCCTGAGTTTAATAATGCTCCTTTGAAGAAACACCTAAGCTGGCTTCCACGGAGCCCTCAGAAGGAAAATGACAGGGACGTCCTTTACCTGATGAGTCGGATAAGGTTGTTGGCTCATTCCAGACTGACCATGATCGGGATCATGGCCACATGCATTATGCGGGGGGTGCAGCCGCTCCAGTATAGAGGCCACCCCATGTGGGATTTCAACGGGGAGGATGATGACACCCGCTGCGGCCGTAAGGGGCCGGGATCGGTCGCCGATCTGATGAAGATCTTGTCCGCATTGTACAAAGGAGAAGAAGAGGAATTTCTCCATGTCAATCCACAGGACAGATTTTCTATGTACAATCCTCCAAGCTGGGTAAGCGGACATTTATTTTTGCCTATCCGATCCATACTCCCATAGTCAAGTGTCTCATTTTGTGATTTCGGCGCAGGAACTGCGCCAGGCCGTAAAGGACATAAATAGCCCACCTCCACAACCCGAGGATCCGGAATGGATCCTTGATCCGACCTCCAGGATTCAGACATATCAGTGGAGCTGATTGATGGGGTATTTCACCAACTGAGCATTGATAATGCCTTGGTCGACATTATGGCTGATTACCCTGGAGTACTACCAGCCTCACAGGTAACTGAGATTGAAGTCCCAATACTTTGGAAATGACCCATCCGTGCTTATTTTTGATCACCGTATACCGATGACGTTTCGCAGGGGGCGCCCTTAAGGTGGAAGGCTGAGCCCGCAGCGGCTAGCCAACAAGGGGCAGCACGGCCCATCAGGCTAAAAAGAAGTGCGGTCCGGATTGAAACTCCAGCGCAACGGTATGGCGTGCCACCTTACTCTCAGGCTTTATTCCTGGGAGACATACTGACGCTCGTGCTTTTTCAGGAAAAAGAGCGCTCGCCGGACTATATCCGGAGAGGTTGCCAATCAATCCTCCGCTCGCCAGGCTCCAAACCCAGGTCTAGAAGCAGAGGCGAACACGAGGCATGCGTCGGATGCTCCTCCGACAGAGGATGCCGACAGGTTATCTGCCAAGGTGGAGAGTGCCATGAATCACAGGCGTCGCCGGACAGTTCTTCGTGACGCGTGTTTCTCCCCAGAGGCATTGGATGCCTTTAACTCGGGAGATGCGCACCTCCGTGCCGCTCAAAATGGTCTAGCCAGAGCCATGGAGCAGTATGTAAAAGACATAGGGTGAGAAAAATTGACAGTTATATATGCCAGTAGCCCCCGAGACTTGAAATAGTTAGAATAACTGATTTAAGGATCATTTATTATGCAGGATCTTACACAAAGGAATACCCAACTGTCCCAGGAGCTGAAGGAGTGCAAGGCCCAACTTGAGGCCGCACTAGCCGCAGCGGGGGAAGCCAAAGAGACCCCCTCTTGTAATATATGCTTCAAAAGATAAGTAACTTGTGAAGTGCGGCGTGTGTAGAGGTCTTACAATAGTATTGCAGATGGCGTCGGGATAGATCCGGAAAAGCAACATCTCATGCGTCGGTTAAAGGCCGGCGAGAATGTGCTTACAAGGGTGAGGCAAGAGAAAAATAATCTTTGGGATGCCAACACCCAACTGGGTGAGGAACTAAAGGATGTTTGTGCTCAGCCGTCTGACTCCGTTAAGGAGAATCAGCGGCTTCGACGCGGCATTTTTAGTAAGTGCTTAAACGAACTTTTGAAAAAAAACTTCGGCGAAGAAGTCGATTAACAGAGTTATATCTGTAGGTATGCTCACAGGCCGTCCTACAAAGGAAATGCCCAGTTCTACGGGTGACCTTCTTCCCGAGCTCTTACAACTGCACGAACGAGTTCGGCAGGTGATGAAAGGCATCACCCAGGCCTTGTGGCCCTCTCTCTCCCCGCCCGAAGGCCTTGGAGAGCTTGCAGAGAGGCTTCAGGGAGCGCGACAGCGCTTCCGATTATGGAAGATATCAGCCTGCCGTCAGGGTGCCAGGGAAGCCTGGGCCATGGTGAAGACGCGGTACACGAAGGCTGACCCAGACCACATGGCTGAGGTCGGACCTACGGGGCCCGATGGGAAGGAGATCCCTGTGAGCTTAGTGTACGGCCACATAGAGTTGGCCGCAAAGTATTCCCAGTAGGACTGTAAACTAGACAGCCTATTAGATGGCCTTGAAGAGGAATACAATCAGTTGGATTGACTATGTAATTAAAGATTACATGTAAGATGCCTTCTAGCCGGATTGTAGATCATTTGTCATAGCAGACCTTTTCGCTTCAACCTCGGGACCCAATAGTCTGGAGTGTCTCCGAATACCCTCACGATGTAAAAACCGAGGCATGCGTGGAGACCAGGCATAGGGGTCATTAGTGCTTTATCAGACAAGTGCCCAACTAGTTATGTTATATTACATGGTTAGTAAGAAACATCTTCCAGGGAGAATAGTTCCGTTAGGGGTTCCTTTCCCTGGGAGGCATGCCCTAAAGTGCATGTCCGGACTACGAAAAGAGCAGAAAAACATCTGGGGGCAGATAAATAAATAGGTAAAAAATCGTTTTTTAGTTCACCGACCGAATATTCTCTTAAGAACGCTAGCTTTCGGCTTCACCCAGTCTGAGGTACACATCCAGCTGAACCGGCAGTAACAATCGCAGAGGTGCTCCCTTTACCGCCTAGCCGAACAATCGGGAACGTAGGGGTAAGCACAGGAGCCAGGCAACCCAGCTTGGCCAAAATTTAAGTCATATTAATGCATATAATGGTGAATAAAAGGTACAAGCGGAAGTGTGACACATGTGTTGGGCATGAAGCCCGTATAAATAAACTTCTGTTAAAGAAGCCCCCAGGTATAATGAGCACGGATAGCGCGTCAAGTGTTTGCGAACGATGCGCGAACAAGCTTTCAAAGGCTGCAATAGAAAAGGAGGGAGAAGGAGAGAAACAGAAGATAGCTAATATGTAAAATGTAGACGGAGGAAGGAGACGAACTCAGAATCCGGCGCTAGGCGTAGAATCTTTGGAGACGGGCTGCGTTCCATGGGTTCGGCTCAAGTCGATTATCCGACGCATCTCGCAGACGGTACACACCACTGGTCAGGACTTGGTCGCTGATAAAGGGACCTTCCCATTTGGGCTTGAGTTTGTCCTTTTTCTTGTCCGGCAGGCGTAGAACTAACTCGCCAATGTTGTAAGTTTTGGCCCGTACTTCTCTACTTTGATATCTTCGAGCTTGTTGTTGACAAAATGCAGAACGGGCTTTTGCCAAGTCCCGCTCCTCCTCCAATGCGTCCAAACTGTCCTGCCGATCGAGCTCGGCTTCTCTTTCTTCATACATGCACACGCGAGGTGAGTCATGAATTATGTCGCAGGGCAGAACTGCCTCTGCACCGTATACCATAAAGAATGGTGTAATTTCGGTGGTGCAATTTGGAGTGGTCCGCAGCCCCCAGAGTACGGCGTCGAGCTCCTCTACCTAGTGCGTGTTAGATTCCTTGAGGGACCGCACTAATCAGGGTTTGATGCCGCTCATGATTAGACCATTTGCTCGCTCAACTTGACCATTAGTTTGAGGGTGATAGACTGAAGCATAGTCGAGCTTGATGCCCATGTTTTTGCACCAGAGTTTGACCTCGTCGGCCGTAAAGTTCGTGCCGTTATTAGTGATGATGCTATGGGGGACACCGTAACAGTGTACGACCCCTGATATGAAGTCTATCACTGGTCCGGATTAGGCCGTCTTAACAGGTTTGGCCTCTATCCATTTGGTGAATTTATCCACCATGAACAGTAGGTATTTTTGCTTGCGTGTTCCTCCTTTAAGGGGTCCAACCATGTCAAGCCCCCAGACCGCAAAGGGCCAGGTGATGGGTATAGTGTTGAGGGCGGTGGGTGGTATGTGGCTTTGATTAGCAAAGAGCTGGCAGCCGACGCATCATTGGACTAAGGCCTGAGCATCTGCCCGGGCCGTCGGCCAATAAAATTCTGTACGGAAGGCCTTGTCTACAAGGGCCCGGGCTGCAGCGTGGTGCCCGTCGAGTCCGGCATGAATTTCAGCCAGAAGGTTCCGCCCTTCCTCTTTGGAGATACACCTTTGAAGGACTCCGGTTGTGCTTTTCTTGTAAAGCTCTCCCTCATGGACCTTATAGGCTTTAGATCGCCGCACTATGCAGCGGGCCTCATTTTGGTCCATAGGAAGTTCATGCCTGGTTAGGTAGGCTAGGAATGGTTCCGTCCACGGGGCAATGACTGCCATTATTACGTGGGCTGAAGATGTTACTTCGTTGGCAGAACCACCAATTGTGTCAGAATGTTCGGCATCGGGCAGTGCGGTTTGGTCCGGGTTGTTATTTCCGGGTTCTCCCTCCCATAGTACGGATGGCTTGAACAGCCTCTCTAGGAAGATGTTGGGAGGGACGGCATCGCGCTTTGCACCAATGCACGCCAATACGTCTGTTGCCTGGTTGTTATCCCGGGCTATATGGTGAAATTCGAGCCCTTCAAACCGAGCTGACATTTTTAGGACGGCGTTGCGATAAGATGCCATTTTTGGATCCTTGGCATTGAAGTCTCCATTTATTTGGGATATCGCGAGGTTTGAATCCCCGCGCACCTCTAGGCGTTGGATGCCCATGGAGACTGCCATCCGGAGGCCATGTAGAAGGGCCTCGTATTCGGCTGCGTTGTTGGAGTCCGTATACATTATCTGGAGTATGTATTGAACCATATCTCCGGTTGGGGATGTCAAAACGACGCCAGCCCCAAGACTGGCCAACATTTTGGAGCCGTCGAAGTGCATTATCCAGTTGGAATATGTGCCGTACTCTTTAGGGAGTTCGGCATCAGTCCATTCGGCGACGAAGTCGGCCAAAACTTGCGACTTAATAGCTCGCCGTGGCTTATAGGTTATGTCGAACGGGAGGAGCTCAATGGCCCATTTCGCAATCCGGCCCGTCGCGTCATGGTTGTTTATAATGTCATTAAGAGGTACTTCGGAGGCTACTGTTATCGAACACTCTTGAAAGTAGTGTCGCAGCTTCCGGGATGGCATGAACACCACGTATGCTATCTTTTGATAATGCGGGTACCATGACTTGCATGGAGTTAGGACAGTGGATACGTAGTAAACTGGTTTTGAAGGGGGAACTTGTGTCCGTCCGTTTCTCGTTCGACAACGAGCACTGCGCTCACAACTTGATGAGTTGCCGCGATATATAATAGCATTGGTTCGCCCATGTTGGGCGCGGCCAGGACCGGGTTTGTTGCCAATATGGCTTTTATTTCTTCGAGTCCGGCCGTGGCGGCATCCGTCCACTCGAAGTGTTCGGTGCGTCGGAGGAGGCGATAAAGAGGTAACGCCTTTTCTCCTAAACGGGAGATAAAGCGGCTTAGAGCCGCCACACATCCCGTCAATTTTTGTATTTGTTTGAGGTCCTTTGGGATATCCAATTGTGACAGAGCTCGGATCTTGGCTGGGTTTGCTTCAATTCCTCTACCGGATACAATGAAGCCCAAGAGCTTTCCGGCTGGTACGCCGAAAACGCATTTTTCCGGGTTAAGCTTAATGTCATATGTTCGGAGATTATCGAACGTGAGCCTCAAATCATCTACTAGAGTTTCGACGTGCTTGGTTTTGACGACCACATCGTCTACGTATGCCTCCACTGTTTTGCCGATCTGGTTTGCCAGACATGTCTGAATCATGCGCTGATATGTTGCGCCGGCGTTTTTGAGCCCAAAGGGCATTGTGTTGAAGCAGAATGGGCCATATGGGGTGATGAATGCCGTTGCGGCCTGGTCGGGCTCTGCCATCTTAATTTGGTGGTAGCCGGAGTATGCGTCGAGGAAACACAATGAATCGTGTCCTGCGGTAGCGTCGATAATTTGATCGATGCGGGGGAGTGGGAAGGGATCCTTTGGGCAAGCCTTGTTGAGGTCCTTAAAATCGACGCATAGGCGCCAGGATTTGTCCTTCTTTGGTACCATCACCAGGTTTGCTAGCCAGTCCGGATGTTTTATATCTCTGATGAATCCGGCCTCCAATAATTTGGCTAGCTCCTCTCCCATGGCCTGTCTCTTGGGTTCGGAGAAACGCCGAAGAGCCTGTTTGACTGGCTTGAATCCTTTTAGGATGTTTAGGCTGTGCTCGGCCAGCCGGCGTGGGATTCCTGGCATGTCTGAAGGGTGCCAGGCAAAAATGTCCCAATTTTCGCGTAGGAATTCTCGTAGTGCGGCGTCTACATCAGGGTTTAATTGTGCCCCGATGGAGGCCGTTTTTGTAGGGTCCGTTGGATGGACTTGGAATTTGACTATTTCGTCCGCTGGTTTAAAGGAGGTGGACTTGGATCTCTTATCGAGTATCACATCGTCCCTATTCACCGTGGAGCGCAGCGCAGTGAGTTCTTCGGCCGCTAGGGCTTCGGATAGTGCCTCAAGGGCCAGTGCGGCTGTCTTATTTTCGGCGCGGAGTGCTATGTCCGGGTCACTAGCAAGAGTGATGATTCCGTTGGGCCCGGGCATTTTGAGCTTCATGTACCCGTAATGGGGTATAGCTTGAAAAATTGTGAATGCCTCTCGCCCTAATAGAGCGTGATATCCGCTGCTGAACGGGGCCACTTGAAACGTGACCTCCTCGGACCTGTAATTATCCGGCGTGCCGAATACCACATCCAGTGTGATTTTTCCTGTACAGCATGCTTCCCGACTGGGGATTATTCCTCTAAAGGTTGTGCTGCTTCGCTCAATGCGGCTCCAGTCTATTTCCATTTTTCGGAGGGTTTCCTCGTAAATGAGGTTCAATCCGCTGCCACCGTCCATGAGTACCTTTGTGAGGCGAAAGCCGTCCACTATTGGACTAAGGACCAGTGCGGCTGGTGCTCGGGCTGTTCGGAATTTAGGTTCGTCACTGGCATTAAAGGTAATACTCGTGTCACTCCATGGGTTTATTGTTGCTACTTGGTAGACTTCGGCAAGGCTGCGGAGTGTTCGTTTCCGCATATTATTTGATGCGAACGTCTTGAAGAATGTTAATACCGTACTGGTATCCTTGGGCTGATACTCTAGAGCTAGAAGCTCTTCGCCACTTTTGGCCACCTACCGTAGTATCCAACATGCTCTAAGGCTATGAGTTGGAGTGGCGCCCTCTGTACTATGAATTTTGCAGGATCCATTGAGCCATCCCTCCAGTACGGTTCCATGCCCTATAGAGGGCTTTTTCTTTTTGGTATTTAACCCAGGTGCCTGGCGATGATGCACCCTTTTATTTCGGATTGGGTTGTATTCAGGGTCAGATTGTCCCAAAAATTGATTTCGGTTTTCTAGGCGCTCTCCATCTCACAGTACTTTCGTACTATGGACGCCAAGTGAGAGAAGCGTGTAATTTCACGACGACTTACGGCGTTGAGGATTCCCTTGTCCGTGCAATTATTGCGGAAGAATGTAATCGCATCCTCCTCATGGCAGTCATTTATTCTGTTCATAACGAGGAGGAATCTGGCCCAGTAATGGTGTGCTGTTTCTGCGGGCTCTTGCCGGATTTGGGATAGATCGCTTATGTTTGGGTGGGCGGGTGGAATTAAATCTGGAACCCCGTCCAATCTCAGGCTCAGGGGCCAAGAAGTTTCCCAACTCGGAAGCTTGGGTCCTTGGATGTTGTCCAATGCACCTAGCCTGCTGCCTGACTTTAGGTTCAGGGCTTGAGTTACGTCCTCCCCTCCGTGGGAATCCGGCATGGAGGGATCGGGAATCCGGACATAGCTAGTCCTTAAAATCGAGGAAGGGTCGTCGTATTGCTCCTCAACCATGGCAACATGGTGGGTAACCTGGGGAGAATTGATCTCTCTCAGATCGGTTTTAGGCCCAATCTGATCGTAGACTGTAGCGACTCCCAGGGCGGCGATGCGATCCAAGAGCTCGTTTACGGAGAGAGCTCCATCGAATCTAACTGCTCGGCGAGTTCCGAGCTAATGTGAAGATTGCTTTCGATGACCCGAGGAGTCATCGTCGGCGCGGTGGCCGGACAGGCGGTCATAAGGAAACCGCCTAGCCAGAGAGTTTGGCCAATAGCCAAAGCTCCTTTAGCAATAGTGCCGTCTTTAAAGACGGGATGAGGCATCCTTCCTGATGGTGATGGCATAGAGGAACTCTCAATGAAATCACCAATGTCGGTGTCAAAACCGGTGGATCTCGGGTAGGGGGTCCCGAACTGTGCGTCTAGGCGGATGGTAACAGGAGACAAGGGACATGATGTTTTTACCCAGGTTCGAGCCCTCTCGATGGAGGTAAAACCCTACTCCTGCTTGATTAATATTGATGATATGGGTAGTGCAAAAGTAGATCTACCACAAGATCAGAGAGGCTAAACCCTAGAAGCTAGCCTATGGTATCATTGTTGTTCGTCCTACGGACTAAAACCCTCCGGTTTATACAGGAACCGAAGAGGATTAGGGTTACACAGAGTCGGTTACAGTGGTAGGAGATCTACATCCGTATCGCCAAGCTTGCCTTCCACGCCAAGGAAAGTCCCATTCGGACACGGGATGAAGTCTTCAATCTTGTATCTTCATAGTCCAGGAGTCCGGCCAAATGTGATAGTTCGGCTATCCGGACACCCCCTAATCCAGGACTCCCTCAGCGGGGCCCTCCCGCGATTGGCAACACCCTTGTTCTGTTTCGAGTCCGCTCAACAGCTCAAGCGGCCGTGTCGAGAGCAGCATGGTAGCCTTCGCCGTCAGCAACGCCCTCGATTCTGACTCGAGTCAAACTTGATACATCGAGCGGTTGCGTTGAGGGCGGTAAGGTGGTTTGCCCAGCAGCAAGTGCACCCGGCAGGCTAATGGGGATCCGTCCTCAAGATGCAGCCCTAGGTTTACGCACCGGCGAGCCTACCCAATTAGCGTAGGGTGGACATATAGAGGAAAATTGAACAGGAAAATAACATGCATAATGTCAAGAGTACTGCAAAGTTATATTACATAAATTGCTGCTGCGGTTCTAACTGAAGATAGCAATTGTCTTGGTCATGAACCTGCAGCGGCGGTAAGAAACGGGGTGCCTAGTCCCGGCGCTGGCCCTCCAACCTCTTGATTTTGTCGATGCGGCTGAGGATGGGCTTGGTACGCTCATGGAGCGCCGCGATGTCGGCATCCTCCGGCAAGCTCTTCAGTGCAGCTTTGAAGTCGAGGTCAGGATGCCAGTGCGCTATATTGGCAAGCACCCTGGTCATGACACCCCGACAAAGCATCCGGGACTCCTCGGCCAGGGAGGCCGTCCAGTCGGAGTGAAGCCGCTCCAGAGCGCCGACGACCTTCTCAAAGTACAGGGTCAGATTGGCGTTGGGGCTCAGGCTCGCCTCCGGGGTGTACCTCATGTTCGGCATCCAAATGGTGCCTAGCTGCGTGGCATCCAATTCCGCAATGGCAGCGAGGCGTTCAAGCCAATGCTTCTCTCCCGCCACGTGGTCCTTGAGGTTGGCGGTCTCATTTATCCGCAGCGGCTTCTCGGTCTCCAGCTCCTTGGTCAGGACCCCCTCCCGGGCTTTGGCCTTCGACAGCATCTTCTCGAGATCCCCCAGCTTCAGCTTGAGGTCTCTGATGGAGTTGTTGGCTTCGGAGAGTTCTCCAGCCTTGCTGACATACGCGCCCCGCGCCTCCACCAGGGCGCCGTTGAGCGTGTCCTCTTCCATGGACAGCTTCAAAGCCTGCTCCTCCAGCTCCTTCACCTTGCTGGCGTGGGCTAGAGCCTGGGCATTGAGTGCCTCCTGATGCCTCTGCTCCAGCTCTTGGGTCCGCCGCACGACGAGCTTGTCCACCTCTTCATCCTTTCCATGGAGCATGGCGGCAAGCTTCTTCTCGCGCTCGGCAAGATCCTCCTCCTGGGAGTTCAGTACGGCCTCGCGCTGGGTCCGGACGGCCGCGGCTTCATCGGCCAGTTTCTTCGCCGCCTCCTGGGCCTTCTCGATGTCGTCCAGCTTCAGGGTGAGCTCCACGTTGCACTTAGCCAGCTCGCCTTGGGTGGCCTTCAGCTCATCCTGAGCCTGGTGGAACTAGTCCTGCGCCTCGGCGACGCGCCCTTCGAAGTCCACCTCCGCCTTCTCCACCACCGCCGTCCTGGACTTGGCCTTGTCCAGACGGGTGCGGCGGAGTGCCTGAAGCTTCCGGAATCTGGCGCCCATGGCCTGGAGCAGCCGCTCCTCCTGGGAGCCGACGTCACCAACGCCCGGCTCTTCGATGACCTCGAGCCCGGCAGCGGCAAGCACCTCCTCGTCGAACACCTCTCCCTCAAGGGGAGCCCTGGTGCTCGACGCGCCTAGGAGGTGGACGAAGAGGTCGTCGCTCACCCTCAAGTACCTGCCGAAGCCGGAGGCAGTGGAGGAGGAGGGCAGGTCGTCAAACGCCGCCTCCTCGGCAGCGGCCTTGCCGGCTTCCCCGGCAGGCCCTTGCCGGATTCTTCGGCGGGCTCTTTGACGGTGTCCTCAGCAGCACCCTTGACGCTCTCCTCGGCAGCGATCTTCTCGGCCTGCACCGCGGCATCCGCGGCAACGTCCTTGATGACGGTGTCGACGTCTTCTGAGTCCATCGAGGAGGGGTCCGGATGCCAAGAAGGAGACAGGGCGGGGCCAAGGTCAAAAGCCAGTAAGGAAAAGAAGAAAAGAAGAACGCAAGCAGAAGTGGAGGGCGAGTGGCCTACCCGTGCCGGGCTGAGAGGCATAAGTCCCTTCTCCGCCAAGGTTTGGTGTTGAGGCGAAGCCGCTGGTGCCCGTGTTCTCCTCCTCCTCCTCCGTGTGCATGGCCTCGGTGCTTGGTGCCCTTGCCGGGGACGCCCCTCGGGGCGGCGTGGTCGATAGCAGTGGCACGATGGGGGAAGTGCTCTGCGGCTCCCCTTGATGTTGCTCCCCTCCTACATCCACGGCAGGGTCAGTACCAAAGCATCATGCATTGCGCATGTTGACGAAGGATAGGTGATGGACTCACGCTGGGGGCTGGGCTGGGGGCTGCTGTCCGGGCTGCTCAACACCACTAGCGGCATGCTGGAGGTGCTTGCCAGGGGCTGGCCACTCGTCGAAATCCTGGCCCTCTTCACCCTCTGGGCCAGCGTCTCCACATCCCTGCAAGATAAGGATAATTCAGAATGGGCGGCATCATTGGAGAAGAAAAGAGAGGGCAGGGAGAAAGCAGACCTTACTCTTCCTCCTCCTCCTCCTCCTTTACTATTTTCCTCTTACTCTCCGGGCTGAGGGGTCCGAAGTCAAACGCGATCCCTGCACCAATGTTCACCGTCGAAGGGGGAGGCGATGGCGTCCGGGCACGCTTGGACGACGAAGAAGCAGATGCCTTCTTCTTCGATGCCACGGCCTTCGCCGCTTCGCCACCACCCTCATCTAGCGCACCGGCGCCTCCTGGCCCTGCCGCAGCTGGGCGGCCCGGTCGGGGCGGACCGGCTCGCCCGAGGTGGCCCGCCGCAGGACCCGCCCTTTCCGGCGGTTGGAGGGTCGGCGGTCGCGTTTTTCTCCCCCTCGCCCTCCTCCTCCGACGACCCGTCGGCGGTGTCCTCGATGAGGGGAGCCCCGGTGCCGGTGCCGCTGGCCTCCCTAGCGGCTGCGGCCCATCGGGCGAGCTCCTCCTCCTCTGCCTCTACTGCGGCCTTGTCCGCCATGCCGCCGGTGCTGCCAGCCTCCTTGACGAGCTTTGCCTCCTCCGCGGCAAGCCTTGCCTCCTCCACCCTGGCGGTGTTGTAGTCCAGCTCCGCCGGAGAGGTGGCCTGGATAAGCTGCGGCTGGGCGGTGACGTACACCTCATGCAAGGTGTCGAAGAACTCCTGCACCTTGAGCTCGTCCGGCTCGACCCAGTTCGGGTCAAGGCCATGCGCGTTGAAAATCGGCATCATGGCGATGATCTTGGACCGGCGAGAGTTGTTGCTCACCGGGGCAACCCCCGCCGGCAACTTGAAAACGGGCTCCTTGACGACCTTGCCGGCCTTCATGGCAGCCCTGGCAAGCTTGCCGGACCGCTCCACCTCGCCTTCGTCATTAACATCGAGCTGGAAGATCCGCTGGCAGAGATAGGCGTGCCGCAGCACCGTCAGGTTGTTGTCGAGGCCAGGGCAGAGCCTTGTGATGTTGGCAGCGTTCACGAAAATCCAACCTAGACTCCCCTTGTCATGCAAGGGAACAATTCGGCGGCAGATGAAGTCCGCCCCGATCATCTCGAGGGTGAGCCTAGCCTGGGTAAGCCGAAGAATCCTGGTGGTGGCGATCATGAGCTTTGCGTCGTCGGCATCGACATCGCCCCAATCGCCCCCACGCACCGGCGGCTCCTGGCGAACCTTGCAAAATGCCGGCGGGTCCTTCTCCTCAATCCAGCACCACCGGCCCCGCCATTCTTCCCATCTCTCCTTCGTGGAACCGTCCGGGTACGCCCCCTTAGCCCTCAGGATCTAGGCGACGCAGCTAGAGATGGCGCCCCCTTTCTGGATCCGAGGGGATAAGTAATGGCGGAAGAGCGCCGTGTTGGGGTGCACCCCGGCGAAGCCCTCGCAGAGGTGTGCGAAGAGAGCCATGCACGCCACGGCTTTTGGAGTGAAATCCAGAAGACAAAAGCCGTAGGTGTGCATGATATCCTTGAAGAAATCAGAAAAGGGGGGACAGAGCCCACAGGAGAAGTAGTCGATGAAGGAGGGGTATCAATTTGGGGAAGCCCCGGTGCTAGCAGGGATGACGTGCGTGGCTGGATGCCCCGTCTTCTCTCCTTCCGTCTTCACCCCCCACAGATCCTTGAACATCTCTTGGAGCTCAGACACGTTGACCGTCGAGGGGAAGTAGGCGAGTTGCGCCCGCCGCGCCACCAGCTCGCTCTCTGGCTGCTTCGTCACCCCAACATCTTTAGCCACCCCCTTGCTTTTGGTGGATTTGGGCGCCATGGCGAAATGCAAGAAGCAAGAAAGCAGAGGATGGCGGAAGCACAACGGCGATGGAAGCAGAAGGGCTCAAGAAGAAGGAAGAAAGGGGGCGGCGGTTCTGAGATTGGCGAAGGCGCAAGGAGGGGGGTAAAGTGAGCAGTGCGCCCACGGTTATTCCTTTTTATAGGCAAGGCACGGGTCGCCTCCTTTCCCATTAACTGTGATACGACGCATGCATGCAGGAACCATCCCACGCACGCCACCCACGTCATGCACGCGCGCACGACCCCCACATCGCGCGTTCAACGCGGGTCATGAGGGACCGCAGCAGACGGAGCAGTTACCGCGGTAAAATCCGTCCCGCCTGCCCGCGCACCGTTCTGGGCCTGGCCCAACAACGTCCCACGATTATGTATGGCCCAGGCCCGGGGGCTCCTGTCGGTGTACAAAAGTAGGGGCTCTTCTTTTGACCCCTTTACTTGTGCACGGGCAGTCAGAGCCACGCGCCGTCGCCACACATAGTAGGGCAAGCGAGGGAAGCCGGAAAGAAGCCGAAGGCTCGAGGCAACATCAAGGACCAAGGCCACAAAGTGCAGATGGGCGAAGCAGGTTTCCCTGGCAAGACCCTTGCCGGGGGCAGCCTCCGCAGCCCCGGCAAGCCCCTTACCGGGGCAGCTCGCCCACAGCAGCGGAGTGGGCCACCCTCGAGCCCACGGCCTCCAATGTCAACAACCACGTTGGACCAGGGCTTAGGAGGCACCTCCATGGTAGCATGCAGATCTTTGTGAAGACATAGAATGCTCAAAATCAGATGAGGGTTGAGAAGCAACAATCCTCACCAAGATCCTTATCGAAGGAACCCACATCATGCCAGGGACGCCAGCGCGCCACGGCAAGACCCTTGCCGGGCCACCCGACAAGACCCTTCCAGAGGCGATAGCAGGGCCACTGCCAGGCCCGCACCAACCACCTCCCCGCCGTCGTTTGCATGCAGCTGCCAGCCCAACCAGCTGGGCAGGCACCTGCGTGGCAACATGCAGCTTCCAGGCCAACTCAGCACGCACCTGCGTGGCGGCATGCAAATCTTCATGGAGGCTCCACCACCGCGCCACCTCAGCTGCTTGCCTGCCTACATGGCACCGCATGCATCGCTATCCAGGGCGTGTGTCGAAGCGAGGAGGAGCAGCGACGGATGGGACGGGCCTCGCTCCCGTCCCCGATAAAGTGAAGGGACACCTAAGCCATGCATTAAATGCATCTTGTCCTGTAATACGAGCGATAAGCTCGCAACACTGTAGGCCTTTCCACCTCATGTGTGCCACTGTGGCAGCCTCTTCGCCTATAAAAGGAGGCCCACGGCGTACAGGAAAAGGATTTGGCTCTTTCGAACCACACAGCACCCGTGGCTAGTTCGGGAGCTCAAGAACACTCAATACACCCACCAAGCAGGACTAGGGTTTTACGCATCCCTGTGGCCCAAACCTAGGTAAACGATCCCCGTGTCAATTACTAATCCTGCTCTTCTCACCACCCCGTGCCCCGCAACCGTAGGAGGGATTCTTGTGATCCCATAGGTGTCGTTTACCACCGACACTCTAACAAATTTAAGTGAAGCAAAAGAGCATTCTACAAATGGCGGTTTTCTATGTGAAGAGAAACAGGCAATCCAAACTTCAAATGATATAAGTGAAGCACATGAAGCATTCTATAAAGCCATACTCAAAAGATTTAAGTGAGGTGCAATGAGCATTCTATAAATCAACCAAGGACTATCTCATACCAGAATGGTGCATAAAAGAAAAGTGAAAACTAAATGCAAAAGACGCTCCAAGACTTGCACATATCGCATGAACGAAACGAGTCCGAAAACATACTGATACTTGTTGAAGAAAGAGGAGATGCCTTCTGGGGCATACCCAAGCTTAGATGCTTGAGTCTCCTTGAATATTTACTTGGGGTGCCTTGGGCATCCCCAAGCTTGAGCTCTTGCCTCTCTTCCTTTTCCTCACATCGAGACCTCCTCGATCAAACACTTCATCCACACAAAACTTCAACAGAAAACTTGGTAAGATCCGTTAGTATAATAAAGCAAATCACTACTCTAGGTACTGTTGCGAACCAATTCATATTTTGTTTTTGCATTGTGTCTACTGTAATATAACTTTTCCATGGCTTAATCCACTGATAGAAATTGATAGTTTCATCAAAACAAGCAAATTATGTATCAAAAACAGAATCTGTCAAAAAGAGAACAGTGTGTAGAAATCTGAACATTCACCATATATCTGGTACCCCAAAAATTCTTACAAAATTAGGAAAAATAAAAAACAATTATAGAAAGACAGTGAAAAAAGAATCAGAACCATTTGATGTTCAAGCAAAAAATGTAAAATCGCGCACTACAGCCAAAGTTTCTGTCCTGCATCGTACAAAACAACAAGCATTGTAAACATCCTAAAGGCAAACCTTGGCACATTATTTTTACAATACAATGGAATTGTACAAGGGGATAATTATTTTTGATTAAAAGTTTCTGTAATTAAGATTCACAAAGTTTCTGTGAGCATGAACAAAGTTCAAGGAGCTCTCCCACTTCAACAATGCTTGTCTTTCTCACTTTCACCTTCCTTTTTGAAAAGTTTTAGGTTCCCCTCTTTATTTTTTTGTTTTTAAACTATATAAAAGAACTCAACAGAAATAAATGACTCTCTAAAACCTTCGGGTTGTCTCCCTGGCAGCGCTTTCTTTAAAGCCATTAAGCTAGGCATATAGTGCTCAAGTAATGGATCCACTCGAATCCCAAGGTATATCAAACCCAATTTTAATTAACAATGATTTGTAATTTAGTAGTGAGCACAAAGTAACATATATCATGGAACAACAAAGTCTAACTCTCTTCCTATGCATAGGCATGTCATAAAAGAACAATTCATGTACACCAAGTAAAGGCCAATGCATACTATAAGCAGTTTCTTGCAATTCTATCGTGTTGGAAACATAAAGAGGCGGAGATGTAGTTCCTCTCTCATAATAATTGCAAGTTGGAGCAGCAAGCGCATGCATATTATATCTATCAAAATCATCATGTCTAGTAGTAAAATGCAACCCATCAATATAATCCTTAATAAGCACAAACTTCTCTGATATACTGTAGTTTGGAGAATTCAAAAAGATAATAGGACTATCATGCGTGGGTGCAATAGCAACAATTTCATGTTTAACATAAGGAACTATAGCAAGTTCATCTCCATAAGCATAATTCATATTGGCATCTTGGTCACAAGCATAGCAAGCATCATCAAAAAGGGGTATTTCAAAAGAATCAACGGGATCATAACAATCATCATAGCAATCATCCTTCGGTAAGCACGAAGGGAAATTAAACAATGTATGAGTTGAAGAGTTACTCTCATTAGAAGGTGGGTACGGGTAGCTAATCCGCTCTTCCTCCATTTGTTCTTCGCTCTCCTCATCATCTTTTTCATCCAATGAGATCACAGTTTCATCAATTCCTTCTTCCCTAGACTATTGCAAAATATTAGTCTCTTCTTGGACAGCAGAGACTTCCTCAATAAATGCATCAATATCAGAACTGTATTCATAATTCTCATAACAATATTTAAGTATAGCAAAATTTTCAGGTCTATAAACTGAATCATCAAAATCTTCAAACTCTTTAAACAAAGATTCAATCTCATAAGCACCCATAAAAGCAACGAATTCTTCTATTTGTTCCACATCATAGTAAGCATAGATACCATTACCATAAGAAGTCAAGGTTTTATCATCATTAAATTTGCATGAAAAGGGAAGGTGTGGAGCCTTCATCCTAGAGCAACAAGTATAATCATATCTCAAGCATAGTTCCCGAGCATACCAATGCAACATATGAATTTGATCCCATAATAGTTTCCCTTTTTGAGTCAAGTGATAATCCCTAAAGTATTCACGTTGATCCAATGTGTCTCCCATAACATAATTGAATGGGGTTTTCTCAGGATTATCAAAGTAATACATAATATCTTTCACGTAATGAGCATCGAGGGTTTTAGGAGGTTCCCCATCTCCATGAGTAGCAAGTACACCTAATTTTTTTTGGTATTTCGTGTTCCATATCCATAACTAAAGACAGAGAACAACTTAGAACAGCAAATAAAAATTACTTAGTGATAAAGCAAACAAGCACACACGAGAATATTCACCCCACGCTATGACTCCCCGGCAACGGCACCAGAAAAAGGTCTTGATAACCCACAAGTGTAGGGGATAATTGTAGCCTCTTTCGATAAGTAAGAGTGTCGAACCCAACGAGGAGCTAAAGGTAGAACAAATATTCTCTCAAGTCCTATCTGCCACTGATACGACTCTACGCACGCATAGTGTTGGCCTTACCTAGAACTAGTATGAAACTAGAAGTACTTTCTAGGTGTTGTTGGATAGGTTTGCAAGATAATAAAGAGCACATAAATAAAAAGTAGGGGCTGTTTAGATAAAGAAGTAATAAATTAAATATAGCGAGTGTGGAAAAGTGGTGGTAGGAGTTGTGAAATTGTTCCTAAGCAATTGACTACTTTACTAGACCGTTAGCAAGTTTTATGTTGGAGAGACATAAGCTAACATACTTTCTCTTCTTGGATCATATGCACTTATGATTGGAACTCTAGCAAGCATCCGCAACTACTAAATATCATTAAGGTAAAACCCAACCATAGCATTAAAGCATCAAGTCCCCTTTATCCCATATGCCACAACCCCCTTACTCGGGTTTATGCTTCTGTCACTCAAGCAACCCACTATAAGAGGATCATGAACATATTGCAACACCCTACAGCGGGAATCCCTCATGCTTGCGCAATACGGAGAGCACCATAGGACAGCAACATAACCACAAGCAAATTAAACCAATCATAGCAATTCACGAATCATCGATAGGACAACAAAAATCTACTCAGACATCATAGGATGGCAACACATCATTGGATAATAATATGAAGCATAAAGCACCATGTTCAAGTAGAAGGTACAGCAGATTGCGGGAGAGTGGACCGCTGAATATAGATGGGGGAAGATGATGGAGATGTTGGTGAAGATGATGGAGGTGTTGGTGTAGATCGCGGTGATGATGATGGCCCCCGGCGGCGTTCCGGCACCACCGGAAGCAAGGGGGAGAGAGCCCCCCTTCTTCTTCTTCTTCCTTGACCTTCTCCCTAGATGGGAGAAGGGTTTCCCCTCTGGTCCTTGGCTCCCATGGCATGGGAGGGGCAAGAGCCCCTCCAAGATTGGATCTGTCTCTCTGTCTCTCTGTGTTTCTGCGTTGTCAGATTCTGCCCTTTCACTGTTTCTTTTATATCCGGAGATCCGTAAATCCGATTGGGTTGAAACTTTCACCCAGATTTTTCTCCGAAAATTAGCTTTCTTGCGGCAAAAGAAGAGCATCAACTGACTTACGAGGTGCCCACGAGGGCCAGGGTGCGCCTGCCCCCTGGGGTGCGCCCCCTGCCTCGTGGCCCCCTCGGGCACCGTCTCGCGTTGGTTTTTCTTCCCAAAAATCATCTTCGTCCGTTTTTATCCCGTTTGGGGTCCATTTGATGTTGGGTTTCTATGAAACATAAAACATGCAGCAAATAGGAACTGGCACTGGGCACTAGATCAATATGTTAGTCCCAAAAATAATATATAAAGTTGCCAAAAAGTATATGAAAGTTGTAGAATATTGGCATGGAGCATTCAAAAATTATAGGTACGACGGAAACGTATCAGGCCACTAGTCACGTGGAAACACCAGATCAGGGGATCGATGTGCCCCTTTAATATTTGTAAATGATAAGTGCGAAGCCTAGTAGCCCCCGAGACTTAATGTGGGCACGGGTGGCCGAATTGAGGATTCACATCCGTTTAACAGATAAAATAAATTCCGGCTGCTCGGCTGTCTCAACAAGACTGTGCCCTCTACTTTGTAATAGACGGCTTGAAGTAAATGAACTCTGTCGAGTATGTGTAATGATTCTATGTACAAAAGTAATTTACATCAGTAATGCTCGGGGCCACATTGTACAAACTTTGTTGACCGACCATCATCTTCAACCTCCTCGGCCAGTAGCCGAGGAGTGTTTTCCTACTTTATAAAGCAGTTATAAGGGCAAAGATTTATAGAAAACAATGCAATCCAGTCATACGGTTTTATAAACAAAGGTACGCGGAGAGATATATTATATTACTATTAACGTAAGAAACATCTTCCAAACAAAATAGTCCCGCTATCGGTTCCTTTCTTTGGGTTGTCATGCTGATCATGATCATGAAACCTCAGCTCCAATCAATGTGGGAGGAAAATATTGAGGATTTAGTTTGGGGAAAGTTCCCGAACTCTATGGCTTTTAGTGAACCGAAATTTTCACTTCCGTCGTTGCCGACCAATTATATCCTTTAAGATGGCTAGCTTTTGGCTTCACCCAGTCTGAGGTACTAACTCGGATGACCTGGTAGTAACAATCACAAGGGTGCTCCCTTTACCGCCTAGCCGAACGATCGAGAACGTAGGGTAAGCACAGGAGCAAGGCAACCCAGCTTGGCCAAAATCTTAATTCAAATTGATGCACATTGATGGCTTCATAATGATAATTACGGAAGGCAACGCTTGTATAATGAATACAAACTCTGATGATATATGTTTATTTTGACTCTGTTGCGACCGTTTATCTTTTGAAAGTGGTCCATCGTAGGCTTCTACCCCTTTGTAGATGCTAGACAACGTGTTTCCGTAGTAACAAGACAACCCTTAGCCGACGTATCAGTGCCTGGAGGCGGTTGTGTTAGCGGAAATAAGGCAATCAGATATGTAGGCTTTATAACTTTCACTTAGTCATGGGAGCTTAAAGTTGGGAGGCCAGTTACTAGCCCCCGGTTAGTGTTCGGCGTCAGCCGAGGTCAAGCCGTTAACACTTAGGCCAATGTTATGAATGGCCCGTTGTTTAACACGGGGTGACCTCCATCGATCTTATAGTTTAACACAGTCATTAGATCACTGACCAGATTTACGCTTATTGTGAGAGTCAGTTTTCAGCTTTCTCCACTGAGGCGCTTATCCATGCGAGATGGAAGCACAATCGCAATGGTTCTCCCTTTGCACACCTAGCCAAACAAAGCGGAACGTAGGAGGGAATCACAGGAGCCTAGCAACCCAACTATTGACCAAAGAAACAATTCGAAACTGATGCATATAAAGCAATATCTGAGAATGTTTTGCCAAGGACTCCTCAGAGTACCTTGGCTTTTGGTGGGTTCGGCTCTAGTTGCAGCCCCGCGTTGATATTGCCGAAGCTTTAAAGGTATCCGGTGTTGTACTGCAAGACTTATGTTGGAAACAGACAAATAGGTTAAAAGTGGCATAAGCTTGGAAAACCGAAAATCTTCACTAAACACTTTACGTCTGAACTAAATCAAGTTTTTTGTGCCAATTCAAAATTTGTCTTAAAAAAATTTGTGCTTCTATCGTCCTTGAACATGACACATCCGGGTCAGCCTACGGCTTCAACCTCCTTACCCGAAGGCGGAGAAAGAAACTAGGCTCCCTAGCTATTGACCACACACTCGCGTCGAAAAAAGGGGTGATAGAAAAAAACTTCGCAACGACTAAGAAGAAAACTTTTATTATAGAATGCTCATAGAAATTTGAGAGCCCATAGTTAACTTGGGTAAAGGAAAATTGTTTTTAACAAATAGGGTTTTTTACAAACTAATGCTCGGAAAACCGAACAAAAATTGAACATTAAAAAAATTGAGCATGGAAGCGACTTAGCTGGTTAATATGCTCGGTGTTGATGATGCGACCAGAGCTTATGGCGGGACGAGGCCCCAGCCCCCAATACGGTTCGGAGGTGGCGGGGCGAAGAGCTCGACACTCCGAAGTGGAGAAATAGCACGATCGTTGTGGAGAGGTGAAGCCCCCAGTCTAGCCGAGGAGACAGAGCAGGTCGGCAGGGTAACACAGGAGCCCCTACGTCAGCCGAGGTGTCGAAAACAGGTCGGCAATGTGGACGTCGGTTTGAAGAACGACGGCGTGGTGATGCCAGCGTAGGGTGGGCTTGCTGAGGTGATGTCACATCTTGGTCAACAGGGCGGGACGACGATGTTGGCACGCTAAGGTGACTGCATGACGCAGTCAAAGTAGGTTATCTGCAGACATAAAATAGTGCAAGCAAGGAATAATAATAACAAAAAAACATAATTAATTTATGCGAAGGTAATAATTTGGTAAATATGGCCAGAGCGCCAAAGTGAGCTCGATGGCGTGACAGTGTTGTGGCACGGCGATGTCGACACAGGCTGGCCGACCGAGGTGACGGCGAGAGGCTAGTCAGATGTGGCGACCGTTTTTCCGACTATTAATTTCCAGAAAATGGCCCTTGTGCTCACCAGCCCCAGGATTACTGTTAGCTGATGAGGCACCGACTTGATACCGAAATTCCAAGCAAAAAGCAAAAGTATGTACTACAAGACCATTCTGGCCTATGAGTACAACAATTTGGTTTCTAGTGCTTGATGGCGGAAGCGGTTGTGGATCATCAGCGTCTATGGGACTCCATTTCCCACAGGAATAGTTGACCAGGTTAACTCCTATCTTCACGAGATTGCTACCACCGCTGCTTAGGTTCCGGGGTAGTCATCACGGTCGCTCCTCTCCGCGCAAGAAATCTGGCCAAGACAATAGCCGGGGACAAGCCAGTGAGTACTTTGAATGTACTCGCAAACATTTATGAACACGGGTATAATATAACAACGATGTTCTGAAATATCTTATGTTCATGACGTCAGTCACAAAAGATAATAAAAGCTCTGATGCATACAAGCAGGTTATTTATGAATATGCAATAACATAGTAATAATAAAATGCACCGATCGGGTGTCTGAAGCGACGCCTCGAAAGGTTAGTAAACAAAGAGAAATGCCTCAGTCGGGTGTCTGATCGACACCACATAAAGGGCTTATAAAATAAATAACAAGCATGCCACAGTCGGGCGTCTAAGCGACACCACATAAAGGGCTTATAATGTAAATAAATGATAAGCATGCCACAGTCGGGCGTCTCAGCGACACCACATAAAGGGCTTATCATGTAAATAAATGACAAGCATGCCACAGTCGGGCGTCTCAGCGACACCACAAAAAGGGCTTATAAATAATCACAATCATAGTGAATATCCAGGAAGTAAAACCATCCCAGGGATATTCGAATATGCCAAAATATAACGGGTTAGTCCACAACAAAATAATAATCATATCATCATAAGTCTCAAGTCGTGATTCCGGTTCTGGTTTAACAGTTTCTCCTCCGAAGACCGACACTAAGACAGACACTTGACCCATCCCAGACTGTAATCCTTAACCACAGACACGGCTATTCGAATAGGTTTAATCTCTACAGAGGGTGTACTCTTTACCCACGAGTAACGGATTCCTTTAGTCCATCAGGACTAATTGCGTCTACGGTCTTTTAATTGAAAACACACCTGACCTGCAGACACCAGCTTAACTCACAGGTGTCTGGAATCACCCACGACACCTGTCAAGCAAAACTCTAAGTGGGGAGGCTACAACCTCGCGTAGCATGGGATCAAATTTGTACCGCGCGCTCTAAGGGGTGGCCTCCCCTCTTGGTCTCAACCGGAAACACCCATGCCCCCGGACCAGGTGGCCTGTCTACCAGCTACAACCGGTATCTTCCACCATGGCCTCTCTGTACGGTGTGTGTGCTAGAAAGGGGTTGATGACTTATTGAACCGTATTCTACTTGTAGTAGAGAAAAGTGGTAGTACGAAACAAGTATGGGGGTTACTGGAACAAGACTCGATCTATGGTCGACTAAGGAGGTTTTAAGTATTCCTTGCATGATTAGGATAACGAATATATGTCATCCAACAGACAGAATCACCACTCATCATACCCCCCATGCCATGCCAGACACACTCGTCTCGACGAGGAACTAGGGACACGCTCGGGTCTACCCAAGACAGAGACTTTCCCGTTTTCTTTCCAGTAGGCACGAAAAGCATACGAGGATGATCACTATCACAAGCATGTCCATTTCCAACAGCAAGGAAATTTTTTAATAAGCATTCATGCAAATGATCACATCACCACATAAAATAACGAGTTCTACGTATTGAGGTGGTGTCATGATCGTGTCAAAGGCAGGGTGCCAGGGTTCAGAATGCTTGCCTTCAATGTGTGGAAAGGCAGGGTGCACTCCAAAACTTTTGAAAGTTTGCTTCTCTCTCTCCAAAGTCCTATTTTAGATAAATTTGAATTAACACACAAATTCAACACAGCACAAAAAGTTGTTTTGAAATTTTTTCAAATAAATCTTAAAATAAACTAGATTAAATTTGAGAGAGGTAGGAAAAAGAATCAATTCCTTTGGAGTTATAATTAAAAAGTTATAGACAATCAAAGCTGTGGTCAAAATCTATTTTTTTTTAAACAGAAAAAAAGGAAAACGATTCAAACTGACCACGTCGAAGGCGTATTCTAAAAATACGTTTCCACTTATGCCTGCGTGGATCGGCACTGGGTCACTGACAGTGGACCCGCCTGGCCCACTGGTCAGGTTTGACCAGTCCACGCGCGCGTCGCCTCCTCCGACCGAACAGAGGCGGAGCTCCGGCGATGCTCGCCGGTGAATGGCCGCACCGTTCGGGAAACGGAGGCCATCCGCGGGTTCAGGGGATCGATACGGTCACTCCGGTGGTCGATACGGTCTCTGGGGTGGACGGAGCTGCCGACGGCGAGCTTCGCAGCGAACGGTGGTCGTCTGGCAAAGCGATTTTTCTCCCCCAGTGAGTCCCGATCAAAATCGAGCAGTGGGATGGATTCACGAGGGGGAGAGGAAGCTCCTGGTGAAGAGAGTGGAGAGGGGGAGGCTCTGGTGGCGCCGGAATGGCCGGTGCAGTGGCGGCGGCTGCGGTTGCCGGAGATGGGGAAGAAGACCTCCCCGGGTCGACTGGCTGCCACGGGAGAACTAGGGGAGTGTTCTGAGGCTGCCTGTGGAACTAGACGTGCTCGGGGCCTCTTCTTATAGTGCAACGAGGTCGGTTTGCGGCGGCCGTGGATAAGTTCGCCGGCGAACCGCCTCTCTGGAGCGGCAGGGCGTCGTGGCGGCGACGAGAGCTAGAGGACACGCGAGAGGATGAGGCTGAGCTGTTCCAGGGGCAGGTGGCGAGCGGGAGAGGCTTGGGCGGCATCTACCTGGCAAAGACGCGCTGCGGACGCCGGCGTGCCGCCAAGGTCTCTAACGGCGGTGCTGCAGGGCACCAGGGCTGCTTGCCGTGATGCCGTGAGAGGGGGAGTGCGTGGCGTGGCTCTGTGGTGGGGGCAAAACCAGGGGCGCGACGTGGCGGCTTGGGCACGGCACGTGCAAAACGCGCCCTCTGATCGCGCCCAGAGCACGCACAAGACGTGCACGACAAAATGCCAGGGCGTCTAAGGTTGCTAGAGAGCTACTACAAATCCACAGGACTAGGTTAGAGACATGCAGAAGGCTACTGGACAACTTGGTTTGGGGCAAGGGAAAAGTTCACAACACAAAACCTTCAACCATGCCAGATCTGTTCATGCACACAGGGTGTTCGACAAAATGCCAGAGGCACCTAGGAAGTACTTGGGGTGGTCAAAACTTCCAGAGTGGGGTCTCTTTAGATGCAAGAGAGGGTGGTAGGTTAGTTTGCCAAAAGAAGAAACTTGCTCGTGCAAGTTTTGCAAAACTCCAATTCTGGATAGAAGCTAAATGGCATCATTACATGAACCAAAAATGTCCCAAAGGGTGCATGCTCCTGGACTTAGGGGTTTTGCAGGGTTGACTAGAAGCAGGAGAAAGCACAAGATCACTAGAGCAAAAATAAATAGGGTTGCCGTAGAAAACACAAGGCTGGACCAGAATGAAAAAGAGGTTGATACACTCAATTTTTCCTAAGAACATCACTAGGTTTTTGCATAAAGTTGGATGGCATGCTACCACTGACATCCCATAATTTAGGTAGAAGATTTAAAGAAATATTTAAATAGGTTGTAGTGCAAAACTGTCCTCTGGACCAGACTTGAAAACTTGGTGTAGAACTCAAAATATCCAAGGAATCAAATATATTTTTGGATAAAAGTGTTTTAAAAACATCACATGACATCTCCAATTTTTGGTGGAATTTTTAAATAAATTTATCAAATGGCTGTAGTGCAAAAGAGGCCCTAAAGCTTAGAAAAATCATTTTTCAAGAAATAAGGCATCAGGGAAAAATTATGCAAATAATTCCACTGATAAAGAATTGTTTTATTTGAGAGGAAAAAAAGTCCAACAATGATTGAAAAGATTTCACTTGGGGTAAAACTCCATAATAATAAAGAAAAGAGTGGTTCTGAAATCAGAAGGAAATACAGAAAATAAAAGTTTTAGTTTCTAGGCAAAATTTTAATTAATAAAACTAGCTTAAAATTTTGGGGTGTCACAACACTATCCCCCTTAAGAAAAAATCTCGTCCTCGAGATATGCAAAGAGCTGTTTTGAAAAACAAATACTCCACGATTACGTGTTTTTGCAAGCAGTGTATGTGTTCGAGCGGTTGTGAGTCTGCTGCCGTGGTGCTGTGTGAAATAAAATAATCCACGTCGTGAGAAGATATACGATGCAGCAACTCAGGGAAAAGAAATCCCACTACAGAATTTTTCGCGAGAGAACAATAGTAATATATTAGAGTCAAACCGCAAAAAAACTACTCATATTAATAGAAACTAAAAGATTTACTCGCCGTGCAAACTCGGGGTACCATGCATATGTTACAACTCAAAAATAAATGTTGCAAGAATAAACACAGCAGCGACGTCTATAATGCAAACGGTAATTGTACGGGGTCCCGAGAAAACGTCTCTGGTACTGGGATGCACTCCTCCTCTATCGGGGAGAGCGGATTGATCAGCCGATGAAAGTGTCTCTCCTGGTCGGGCCTCAGTGGTCTGCCGATGGCAATCTGAGGATTCAAATCAGCGAGCCTCTGGAGGTAACCAATTACTCGTTGGGTCAAACATTCTTGAGCGATGACGTACTGGACCAGGTTGGCCAGTACTGGTCTCTCTCAATCCGTCCACCGGGAAAAGATGTTACTTCTTCGGGTGCTGCACGGCTCGGGAAGTAATAATACCCTCGTTCGCTGGCATAGGGTATCGCGAATCAAAGGCGAGCGAGTGCTTCGTAAGCAGCAGCTTCTATGGCCATATGTGGGGTCGGCATAGATTTCCCCACGAAGGAGACCTCCATTGGGTCTTGGTTGGAGTCTACGGGAGGGATGTGTACTGCTGCCCAATATTTCGAGGTGGAAGGTGTGATTCTCGATTTGAACAGATCGTACTAGGGTGGCTGGGTAGAACCCATGGTACTGCAGGTAAAGTCCCACAATATTTTGACAAAACTACCCGGGGTTGCATCTGGGGTTCTCAGATAAATACTAGGGCTCGGCATGGCAGGAAAAAGGTTGTGAGGGTGGTGCACAAGGTGAGGGTGCTTGGCAAGGTCACGAGGTGGCCTTTTATAACACTGGAGCTGGGTCATTTTACCGTGGTGAAAGGTAATAAATTTGCCAGCTTAGCTCCAAGGGTCGAGGTCAAAGCCACAGATACATACCTCACTAAAGTGAGTATCACTGTGGGGGTTGTCGGGGTTGGTTGTTGGTAGCTGTGCCTGGAAAAATATGCAACTGCGTGCTTACATAATTATGCAAGGTTACCAGTAAAACAGAGGCACAACAACCGGCTGCGTTAATCTACAAGGTCACATGATTACAAAGCGAGGATATACACTGACTCGGCACTACTTGGTGACTTAGTCTACCTCGTTAATATCCAAGCGAGCTTGCCTGGAGAACGTCGAGGCTTCTCCACGGGTCTCACCATCGGGGTTAGCTGGAGGTGGTTGAGGAACTGCAGGGTCGGGGTAGCGATGCTGACCATCGCGGGGATTGTTGGCCACAATCCCATTGGAGTGTGCTCCCAAAAGGCGACGAAGCACTTCTGGGGTCATCAAAGCATCTTGGTTGATGGCTGGGGCTGATCTCAAGGTCTCGATTGGTTGTCCGAACAGCACGACTGGGCTATCAGCATTGGGCTCGTCTTCTCCTCTTGCCGGGGCTCGACGAACCAGCTCTCCACGAGCTGTGATCAGATCAATGGTGATTTGATCGAATAGTGCCTCTAGTGCACCTACATAGCGCACTAGGTGCAATAATGCAGGATCCGTCTCGTGATCTCCGTTGGCAACTTGGGGTGGTCTACCATACCCTTCACGCCTGGGGTAGTAGTAGAATGAGCAACAGTTAACTCTGGGCGACAACTGCCGGAGTTGAACTATAGCCTCTCGAGCAGCTAGCTGGATGGCTTGAGGCTCGAAGGAAGTTGTCCTTCCGGTGAACATGTAGGGGCGTTCTGGAGATAGACCCCTACCGTAGATGTGCACAATGGCCCAGAATTGATGGCTCTCACCGCTCATGGACCCTTGGTACACAACATATTCTGGGGGCTCTTCTAACGCATAGGCACGACGGGTGAGGTTTGTGAGTATGGTCACAAAACCTCCAAGGTTGGTTGTTGTGGTTTCATTGTGCACGACGGGACCAGGCACGGTTTGGGGTAGAGGCTGTGTTGTGCTGGGTTGAGGCTAGCGTGCCCTTTTTATAGAAAAAGGGGACGGAGTCTTCCTCCGCACGTTTGCGAATGAGACATTATAGGCATCGGTCACTGGCGCGTGATCGACAGGCTAGGTTGATAGGTCGGGCACCGACTGCCAAAAGTGTCAGGGTCGCTGTGTGGCTATCTTGCACGAGAAGCTTGGCTGGGTTTTGGTTAAGGTTTGGTAGTTTGGCTTACCTAGGTTTTTCGACCTGGCTAAGATAAGATTAGCCAATGGTCAGCCTGGCTCTGATACCAAGTTTGTGGCGACTGTTTTTCCGGGTATTAATTTCCAGAAAATGGCCCTTGTGCTCACCAGCCCCAGGATTACTGTTAGCTGATGAGGCACCGACTTGATACCGAAATTCCAAGCAAAAAGAAAAAATATGTAGTACAAGACCATTCTGGCTTGTGAGTACAACAACTTGGTTTCTAGTGGTTGATGGCGGAAGCGGGTTGTGGATCATCAGCGTCTATGGGACTCCATTTCCCACAGGAACAGCTGACCAGGTTAACTCCTATCTTCGCGAGAATGCTATCACCGCTGCTTAGGTTCCGGGGCTGTCATCATGGTCGCTCCTCTCAGCGCAAGAAATCTGGCCAAGAAAATAGCCAGGGACAAGCCAGTGAGTACTTTGAATGTACTCGCAAACATTTATGAACACGGGTATAATATAACAACGATGTTCTGAAATATCTTATGTTCATGACGTCAGTCACAAAAGATAATAAAAGCTCTGATGCATACAAGCAGGTCATTTATGAATATGCAATAACATAGTAATAATAAAATGCACCGATCGGGTGTCTGAAGCGACGCCTCGAAAGGTTAGTAAACAAAGAGAAATGCCTCAGTCGAGCGTCTGAGCGACACCACATAAAGGGCTTATAAAATAAATAACAAGCATGCCACAGTCGGCCGTCTGAGCGACACCACATAAAGGGCTTATAATGTAAATAAATGATAAGCATGCCATAGTCGGGCGTCTCAGCGACACCACATAAAGGGCTTATAATGTAAATAAATGACAAGCATGCCACAGTCGGGCGTCTCAGCGACACCACAAAAAGGGCTTATAAATAATCACAATCATAGTGAATATCCAGGAAGTAAAACCGTCCCAGGGATATTCGAATATGCCAAAATATAACGGGTTAGTCCACAACAAAATAATAATCATATCATCACAAGTCTCAAGTCGTGATTCCGGTTCTGGTTTAACAGTTTCTCCTCCGAAGACAGACTCTAAGACCGACACTTGACCCATCCCAGACTGTAATCCTTAACCACAGACACGGCTATTAGAATAGGTTTAATCTCTATAGAGGGTGTACTCTTTACCCACGAGTAACAGATTCCTTTACTCCATCAGGACTAATTCTGTCTACGGTCTTTTAATTGAAAACACACCTGACCTGCACACACCAGCTTAACTCACAGGTGTCTGGAATCACCCACGACACCTGTCAAGCAAAACTCTAAGTGGGGAGGCTACAACCTCGCGTAGCATGGGATCAAATTTATATCGCGCGCACTAAGGGGTGGCCTCCCCTCTCGGTCTCAACCGGAAACACCCATGCCCCCGGACCAGGTGGCCTGTCTACCAGCTACAACCGGTATCTTCCACCATGGCCTCTCTGTACGGTGTGTGCTAGAAAGGGGTTGACGACTTACTGAACCATACTCTACTTGTTGTAGAGACAAGTGGTAGTACGAAACAAGTATGGGGGTTACTGGAACAAGACTCGATCTATGGTCGACTCAGGAGGTTTTAAGTATTCCCTGCATGATTAGCATAACGAATATATTTCATCCAACAGACAGAATCACCACTCATCATACCCCCCATGCCATGCCGGACACACTCGTCTCGACGAGGAACTAGGGACACGCTCGGGTCTACCCAAGACAGAGACTTTCCCGCTTTCCTTCCGGTAGGCACGAAAAGCATACGAGGATGATCACTATCACAAGCATGTCCATTTCCAACAGCAAGGAAATCTTTAATAAGCATTCATGCAAATGATCACATCACCACATAAAATAACGAGTTCTACGTATTGAGGTGGTGTCATGATCGTGTCAAACAATGCATGCAAAATATTATGCCAGGGTTCAAAATGCTTGCCATCAATGTGTGGAAAGGCAGGGTGCACTCCAAAACTTCTGAAAGTTTGCTTCTCTCACTCCAAAGTCCTATTTTAGATAAATTTGAATTGACACACAAATTCAACACAGCACAAAAAGTTGTTTTGAAAATTTTTCAAATAAATCTTAAAATAAACTAGATTAAATTTGAGAGAGGTAGGAAAAAGAATCAATTCCTTTGGAGTTATAATTTAAAAGTTATAGACAGTCAAAGTTGTGGTCAAAATCTGTTTTTTTTAATAAAACAGAAAAAAAGAAAACGATTCGAACTAACCACGTCGAAGGCGTATTCTAAAAATACGTTTCCACTTATGCCTGCGTGGATCGGCACTGGTCGCTGACAGTGGACCCGCCTGGCCCACTGGTCAGCTTTGAACACTCCACGCGCGCGTCGCCTCCTCCGACCGAACAGAGGCGGAGCTCCGGCGATGCTCGTCGGTGAATGGCGGCACCGTTCGGGAAACGAAGGCCATCCGCAGGTTCAGGGGATCGAGACGGTCACTCCGGTGGTCGATACGGTCTCTGGGGTGGATGGAGCTGCCGGCGGCGAGCTTCGCAGCGGACGGTGGTCTTCGGGCAAAGTGATTTTTCTCCCGCGGTGAGTCCCGATCAAAATCGAGCAGGGGGATGGATTCACGAGGGGGAGAGGAAGCTCCTGGTGAAGAGAGTGGGAAGGGGGAGGCTGTGGTGGCGCCGGAATGGTCGGGACAGTGGAGGCGGCTGCGGTTGATGGAGATGGGGAAGAAGACCTCCCCGGGTCGATTGGCTGCCACGGGAGAACTAGGGGAGTGTTCTAAGGCTGCCTGTGGAGCGGGACGTGCTCGGGGCCTCTTCTTATAGTGCAACGAGGTCGGTTTGCGGTGGCCGTGGATAAGTTCGCCGGCGAACCGCCTCTCTGTAGCGGCAGGGCGTCGTGGCGGCGACGAGAGCTAGAGGACACGCGAGAGGATGAGGTTGAGCTGTTCCAGGGGCAGGTGACGAGCGGGACAGGCTTGGGCGGCATCGACCTGGCAAAGACGCGCTGCGGACGCCGGCGTGCCGCCAAGGTCTCTAACGGCGGTGCTGCAGGGCACCAGGGCTGCTTGCCGTGATGCGGTGAGAGGGGGAGTGCGTGGCGCGGCTCTGTGGTGGGGGCAAAACCCGGGCGCGACGTGGCGGCTTGGGCGCGGCACGTGCAAAACGCGCGCTCTGCTCGCGCCGAGAGCACGCACGGGACGTGCTCAACAAAATGCGAGGGCGTCTAAGGTTGCTAGAGAGCCACTGCAAATCCACAGGACTAGGTTAGAGACATGCAGAAGACTACTGGACAACTTGGTTTGGGGCAAGGGAAAAGTTCACAACACAAAACCTTCAACCATGCCAGATCTGTTCATGCACACAGGGTGTTCGACAAAATGCCAGAGGCACCTAGGAAGTACTTGGGGTGGTCAAAACTTCTAGAGTGGGGTCTCTTTAGATGTAAGAGAGGGTGGTGAGGTTAGTTTGCCAAAGGAAGAAACTTGCTAGTGCAAGTTTTGCAAAACTCCAATTCTGGACATAAGGTAAATGGCATCATTACATGAACCAAAAATGTCCCAAAGGGTGCATGCTCCTGGACTTAGGGGTTTTGCAGGGTTCACTAGAAGCAGGAGAAAGCACAAGATCACTAGAGCAAAAATAAATAGGGTTTCAGTAGAAAACACAAAGCTGGACCAGAATGAAAAAGAGGTTGATACACTCAATTTTTCCTAAGAACATCACTAGGTTTTTGCATAAAGTTGGATGGCATGCTACCACTGACATCCCATAATTTAGGTAGAAGTTTTAAAGAAATATTTAAATAGGTTGTAGTGAAAACTGTCCTCTGGACCAGACTTGAAAACTTGGTGTAGAACTCAAAATATCCAAGGAATGAAATATATTTTTGCATAAAAGTGTTTTAAAAACATCACATGACATCTCCAATTTTTGGTGGAATTTTTAAATAAATTTATCAAATGGTTGTAGTGCAAAAGAGGCCCCGAAGCTTAGAAAAATCATTTTTCAAGAAATAAGGCATCAGGGAAAAATTATGCAAATAATTCCACTGATAAAGAATTGTTTTATTTGAGAGGGAAAAAAATAAGTCCAACAATGATTGAAAAGATTTCACTTGGGGTAAAACTCCATAATAATAAAGAAAAGAGTGGTTCTGAAATCAGAAGGAAATACAGAAAATAAAAGTTTTAGTTTCTAGGCAAAATTTTAATTAATAAAACAAGGTTAAAATTTTGGGGTGTCACATCAGACCGAGATCGTGTACAAGCGCCGATAGAATATCTGTGCAAAAATGATATAGTACAAACCAACCGAAAATACTCTTATGTATAATAATTTTACATGCTAAACAAATAATTTGGAAAAATAAAACCTATTCACCGACGACGACGACTGTAGCAGACCAAAGCAAACGGCCGAACTGATCCATACTGAGCTAGTACCGAGAATCAGATGGCTTCAACTTTTACACGTGGATTAACCACAACGTGTTGTAGTAGTACTAGATGGGTCACTAGTATACGCCAACTAGGTTTAGGAGATCTATCAGACGGTAGACACGGCCGCCGCCATTTGAAATTTCTTGATCTTCAACCTGACTGCAGACAAAGTAGTATGAAGCAGCAGCCAAATGTAATAACAAATAAGGATTAGAAAAAATCTTATACTTAATTATTTTAAGTGAAGTAAATAATTAAAGAAATATGGCCCAAGCGCCGAGGTTGGCCCGACGGAGTGGCAGCGCCAAAATGTCGGCACAAGGACACACGCCGAGGCGACACCACAACTTTGTTGGTGCGGGCGGGACGACAACATCGGCACGCCGAGGTGATCGTGTGACATAGTCAAAGTGGATTACATGCACACATAAAATAGGGCAAGCAAAAAATAATAGAATTTTTTCATTTGCATAATTAAGTTTACACAAAGTAAAAAAAACATATATCCTGACGCTGAGGTCGATAGCGACGATGGTGTGGCATCGTATATTTTATAGGCCAGAATAAACTGTAGATGTGACGTTCGTCACACTGCGGACAAAAAATCCAAAGATGCTAACAAACGTTAGTGCAAAGGTAGTTTGCACTAGTCCTCAATCAGACCTAAAAAGTGAGGCTGAAAAAACTAACACGTGATTGCATTAGTAGTAATACTCTTGGTCTGCGCATGCTTCAGAGATAGGACAGCGATAACGTCCATGTGTGTGGGCGTTAAAGGGGTCTGTCCATACATTTTGTGTGATCTTTAAAAGGATCATTCCACATGCCTACGTGTGGAAAAAATAAGTAATGCCCATACGCCTTTCTTTTTCCTCGCGTTTCCTCTCACACACCTACGTGTTGGCAAATTGAATAACGCCCACACACCCGTACGTCAGGCCTCGTACCTCATGGTCCTGCACGCCCCACGTGACAATCACCACGCACCCCGCAGTTGCCATGGTCCGGACCCTCTTCCATGTTCGTTTAACTGCGGTTGCCATGTCGCTGAACTACAATTACCATGTCGGATAACTACAGTTGTCATGGTTGCTCAACTGCAGTTGTCATCCCAGGTCAAGTGCTAGATGCCATTTTTGGACAACTGCAGTTGTTGCCATGTACGGTCTGGTTTACTATAGTTGTCATGATTTGAAAACTTTAGGGGATGCCACCTACTAACACTAGGCAGTTGCCATGTATGGTCTAGTTTACTACAGTTGCCATGATTTGAAAACTTTAGGAGTTGCCACCTACTAATACTAGGCAGTTGCCGTGTAGCGCTACAAAGAGACATGGCAAAATAACATGTTCGGGTAAAGAGAGAGTTGTCATCTGCTTACAAGCACACTAGGGCGCAGTTGCCATGTACCCTGCAAAACACATGGCAACTGACATGTTCGGGTAAAAGAGAGAGTTGCCATCTGCTTACAAGCACACTAGGGCAGTTGCCATGTACCTTGCAAAACATATGGCAACAGGCAACTTTGGGTGTGGGAGAGAAAATGGACGTGTGAGCGAACTGATAAATGCCCACATACCAGCCCCCGTGCGTGAGTAAAAACTGACGTGTGGGTGAACTGCTAAACACCCACACACCGGTCCCTCCATGTGGTGAAAACTGACGTGTAGACGACCGGATAAATGCCCGCACACCAGCCCAGTCCTACGTGGCACCACAAATATGCCAAGATTCGTGAAACCACAAATGAACGTGGATCCACGCGTGTGGGCGAGATACAACGCCCACACGTGTGAGCGTTAGTGTTTCCGTTGGAGATAATATAATACAGGAGTAGGAGACAAGCAGTAATCATGTGCTGAATTAAAAAAGAGAGCAAAACGAATCTCTGGCTGCCACTGCTCGTCCATGATTAATCCCGGCTCGGCATGGCGCTAGTTACGCTTATGCGTACTTCCGGCTGTTGCCTTGACCCATGAAATAGTTTCTTCTGCGGCTGCTGCCTCTATGCACGAGCTTCTCTAGGATTCTCCGTGGTACATGGAAGCGGCAGCTTATTATGTGTGCTGCAATAGCCACGGCAGGGTTCGGACCCGATGTATCACCCGACGCTGGACACATGCACGACCGATAAAAAACTCCTTGATCTTGATCTAGTACTGCAAACAAAAAGCCCGACACGATGACAATAATTTGCAGAAAAAGGATATCACGCAGAACAGATCTAACTGAAAAAATATCAGCTGATCATCTCATCGATCCACAATGATCATCCAGTAGGCTCTCAATAAAAGTACCAATGTCGGTTCTATATCCGGCATATCTCGTAGTAGGGATCCTAAGCTAGGCATTTTGGAGTGATGGTAACACGGACACAGGATTTACCCAGATTCGGGCCCTCTTGATGGAGGTAAAACCCTACGTCCTGATTCTGATTGTATTGATATGGTGTAGTACAGAGTACATGTGTCTACCATGAGATTGTTCTAATGAATATTAGACTATCTATTGATTAGCCTGGCCTCGGTTTATATAACACATCCGAGGCCTAGGGTTTTAGGAGAGTCCTTGGCTTGTGCGCCAAGTCTTGTGGAAACCTCCTTGTATGCGGCATGGGCTGCCCGAAGTGGCTCATGAGTTAACCGTCATGAGGGTCCTCGGCCCGATCCAGCTGGTCGGGAGATGACGTGGTGAGTACCCCCTAGTCCATGACACCGTCAGTCGCACCCGTCTGAGGGCTATCAAATTTCTAAAAATTCAATGGTCAAATCATTTTGAAGATGAAGCCACTTGGGAACACGAGGATTGTCTTCGTGATAAATACCCCGCTTTGTTTCTTTCTACCTCCTAAATCTTGGGATGAGATTTCTTGTAGTGGAGGAGAATTGTAATGCCCGGATAATTAAGCTATAGTAGTCCCCTGCTAATGATGCAAGGTCATCACTCTTACTATTGCTAATCCTCTTTTGATCCAAGGCATAATTTTCAAATTTAAACTCAAATTAAAGTCAAAAATTCAAATTTCTCAAACATCCAAACTAAAATGTTCAAAGTGTGGAAAATATTCCATAACTAATTATGGTGGTGAACCAACAGTTTTATAAAAGGTTTAATTGCACTAAAATAGTTAAAACAGTGGCATTCACCAGTAATTAAATGCCTTTTTCTAATTTATAAAATATCGAACTATTTTATTTGGGTGTAAAACTTTTTTTGGTGGGGGGTTAAATTAAAACACTATTTAGGGTGCAAGTTTCCTATTATATAAAACTAAAATAACATTGAAGTTTAATACAAAACAGAGTTAAGATTGAAAGCGGAAAAAGAAAAAGAAAAAGGCAAAACATCAAAAAATTAGAAAAAGAAGGAAACCACCCCTCTCTGCCTGGGCCTTAGCCGCTTGGCAGGCCCAGTCGGCAAGCCGGCCGGCCCATCCCGCTTTTCCCTGCCGTGCGGTCGTCTCCTCCCCCCGCATTACTCATCCGACGCCCCCTCAAAAAAAAAAATTACTCATCCGACCGAGGGGCTGGTCGCCGCTGAACCCCGTCGCTGGCTTCGCCGCAGGAGGGGATAAGGCCGCCCTCCTCGGCGGCTCGGGCTCTCCCCCTGCCACTCTCCCCACCACTAACCCTAGCCAGCCCCAGATCCACCCCCCCCCCCTTCTCTCCCTCGCCCGCTCCCTTCTCCTCCAGCGTGTCCCGACCGCTCACGTCGCCGACATGCACCACCGCGGTGAGCACCGCCCCCACTCCCTTCCGACGTGCCCATGACCCGCGCCACCATCGTCCATGTCGCGTGCGCTATCGGATCGTAGCCGAAGAGGAACACCACCATCGCCTGCGTCTTCGTCCCCAACTGCGGCCGCCACGTCCACGCCGTCGATCCGCGTCATCTCGTCCACCCCGGCCTCGTACGAGCTCGCCATCAGCCCTCCCACAGTGAGTAGCGCTGATCCCCTGCATTTCCCCCTAGTTCCCGTCGACGTAGCTGTCGCCCACATCCTCCCAAGGGCGCGCCCGTTGCCCCTCCATCCTGCGCTCTGCCCCTGTCCGCCGCAGCCGCGCACACCCGCCTGCACCAAGCCCCACCCCGCTCCCTGTGCTGCTGCTTCGCTGCTGAACTGCTGCTGCTCCCTGCCCCTACTGTCTTCTGTTGCCGCTGCCGTGCAGCACCGCAGCCTGCGCCACGCTAGCCCCTGTGCCGTCCGCCACGGCTGCCATCGCCCCCGCGCTCGTCGGCACCCGCACACGCCCTGCCTGGCCTCTCGCCGCCCCGTGCGCGCTCACCGCCGCCAGTCGAGCCCGCAACTCCCCCCACACCGGGCGCCGCCGCCGCCCACCGCGGCCTGTACCTGCGGCCTTTCCCTGCTCCACTGGCCTCGCCTTACCCCACCGCCGACCACGTCCAAGGCCTCGTCAGGCCAATCCGGCGCCCGCACCCTCCGAGGCCAGAGGCCTCGCCCCTAGTGGCCTCGGGCGCACGTCACGCGCCGTACCCATTCGCTCACACTCCCGCCGCTCGGTTGGCACGGCCTGGGCCACTGACGGTGGGGCCCAGGCCCCCCTGTTAAAGGAAAAAATAAAATAAAAATTAAATTAAATTAATTAAAATAATTACTTTAAACTTAACTTGTCTAATTACCTAATTAGGAATTAGTTAACACTACTAGAAACTAACATGTGGGTCCCCTACCCATCAACTGGTCAATAGTTGACCTGGTCAACGGGCCCCTCTGTCAGCCTCTGGTGTGTGCACTCTTCTGGGTGCACATAGAAATTTAACCTTTTATTTCAAATTAATAATAACTAGCGGGGTGACCCATGCATTTTCGCGGCTAGACTTTCTAAATATCATTCGAATGTCATATTTGATTTAGATGATTTTTTGGGCACTATAGAGTTTTGTTGGCATAATGGATAACATTTAATTTCTTGCAACTTTTTGTCCTAAATAGCACCAACGGCATAATCACTAGCATCACACATAATTTCAAAAGGCGAGTTTCAATCAGGTGGTTGAACAATGGGTGCAGAAGTTAAGGCTTTCTTAAGCATTTCAAATGCTTCTACGCAATCATCATAAAAAACAAATGGAATATCCTTTTACAAAACGTTAGTAAAAGGCCCAGAAATTTTAGAGAAGTCTTTAATAAACCTCTTATAGAAACTAGCATGACCAAGGAAACTTTGAATACCTTTAATATCTCTGGGACACTGCATTTTCTCAAAGGCATAACCTTTAGCTTTATCCACCTCAATACCTCGCTCAGAAATATTGTGCCCTAAGACAATACCTTCATTTACCATAAAGTGGCACTTCTCCCAATTCAAGACAAGATTAGTTGGTTCATATCTCTGCAACACTCGCTCAAGGTTGCTTAAGCAATCATCAAAAGAAATTTCGTAAATAGAAAAATTATCCATGAAAACCTCAACAATCTTCTCACACAAGTCTGAGAATATAGCAGTCATACATATTTGAAAGGTAGCAGGTGCATTGCACAAACCAAAAGGCATACGTCTATAAACATAAGTTTCAAAAGGACAAGTAAATGTGGTTTTCTCTTGATCGAGTTGTGATACAGGTATTTGAGAGAAACTAGAGTATCCATGAAGAAAACAAAAGTGTGTGTGTTTATATAGTCTTTCTAACATTTGATCAATAAAAGGCAAAGGGTAATGATCCTTTCTAGTAGCTTTGTTTAATTTTCTAAAATCAATTACCATTCTATAACAAGTCACAATTCTTTGTGGAATAAGTTCATTTTTATCATTAGGAACCACAGTTATACCTCCCTTTTTAGGAAGACAATGGATAGGACAAACCCATCTACTATCAGCTATGGGATAAATTATACCTGCTTCCAGAAGTTTTAATATTTTAGCTCTTACCACTTCTTTCATCTTGGGATTTAATCGCTGAGGGAGTCCTGGATTAAGGGGTCCTCGGACGGCCGGACTATATACATGGGCCGGACTATTGTGCTATGAAGATACAAGACAGAGGACTTCTTCCCGTGTCCGGATGGGACTCTTCTTTGCGTGGAAGGCAAGCTTGGAGATTCGGATATGTAGATTCTTTCTCTATAACCGACTTTGTACAACCCTAGCCCCCTTCAGTGTCTATATAAATCGGAGGGTTTAGTCCATAGGGGACGATCATAATCCCATAGGCTAGACTTCTAGGGTTTACCATTACGATCTCGTGGTGGATCAACTCTTGTAATACTCATATCCATCAAGATCAATAAAGCAGAAAGTAGGGTATTACCTCCATAGAGAGAGCCCGAACCTGGGTAAACATTGTATCCCCCGTCTCCTGTTACCATCGACCTTAGACGCACAATTTGGGACCCCCTACCCGAGATCCACCGGTTTTGACACCGACATTGGTGCTTTCATTGAGAGTTCCGCTGCATCGTCACCAAAAGGTTTGATGGCTCCATCAATCATCTACAACAATGCAGTCCAGGGGGAGATTTTCCTTCCCGGGCAGATCTTCGTATTCTGCGGCTTCGCACTGCGGGCCAACTCGCCTGGCCATCTGGAGTAGATCAATAGCTACGCCCCTGGCCATCGGGTCAGATTTGGAAGCTTGAATTACGTGGACGATATCTGCTGAGACTTGATCTTCGATGAATTCGAGCCCATGACGGCCGCTCCCTGTCCCCACGATGAATATGACCTAAATCTGTCATCGGAACGTGCTCAGGAGATAGCACCTGCAACCGCTCTGGCCCTAGATCCAGAGCAGATCGCGCCATCCGAGTACGGGATGCTCAACCCTGCCACGGAAGCCGCCGACTCAGCGGCGTTGTAGCCGCACATAGGTCCAACCTCGAGTGGGGTCTGTGTCATCGGAACCACGGATCCGTCTCCGGCCACAAGTTCCAAACCGCGTGCATCCACGCCCATCGAGCCTTATCAGGTGTCAATCGTAGAGTTCAGCTCCGCGGACATCTTCCAGCACTCACCTTTAGGCGATGTGCTAAACTCACTAAAAGCCCTCTCCTTGTCAGGAGACTCGCGGCCGAATTATATCCGGCTTGAATTTGAAGCTGATGCCGGAGAATTTCTCTTCCCACCCACCACCCACTACATAGCCATTATCGAGGACTTAATCAACATGCTCGACTACGACTCCGAAGACATCGACGGTATGGACGACGATGCCGGAGAGGAGCAGGCACAAAAACCACCGCTTAGAGGGCGCTGGACAGCCACCTCCTCGTATGACGTATACATGGTGGATATACCCAAAGAGAACAACCGTGACAATGAAAATCCAGTCGAGGAAAAGCCTCCTGAGATACAGCCAAAACGTCGGCGTCAGTGGCGCCGCTCTAAGCCATGCCATGGTAAAAACAGCAGTACCGTCATAGGAGAAAACAATACTCCGGACGACGTCGAAGACAATGAAGACCCGGTTGAGCCAACCTCCGAACAGGACGAACGGGAAGATGGACGAGTCAGCCCTAACGAACAGGCCATGAATGAAGACAGCAACTACCTTCCGCTCTTCGAGGACGACGTGAGCCTCGGCGACAAAGAATTTATCGTGCCTGAGGAGCTCGCCGAACAGGAGCGCTTTAAGCGCCGTCTAATTGCCACTTCAAGGAGCCTGAAAAAGAAGCAGCAGCAGCTTCAAGCTGACCAATATGTGCTCAACGATAGATGGGTTGATGTCCTAGCAGCCGAGGAATACGGCCTCGAGCGCCCAACCAAAAGCTACCTGAAGCGCAAACTATTACCATAGTTCGATGACGAGGCGCTAGAGCCCGTCCTACCTGCGCATAATGCGGCTGACCAGCCACCACGTGTCTGGGACAAAACGGCACCTCTAGCCGAACACCAGCCCGCACTACCTCGCCGTAGGAACAGAAATACAACAGCTCGAAGATACACACATGACCTGCGGCATGACTTGGAAAACAGAGCAGGTCAGACAAGATCGATCGGTGGATCGCGGGGGCGTGCCCCTATGCGCGACAACGGCCATCCGGCTGGACGCGACAAACACAACCACGTCCGGGCCGAGAACCACAGACGAACTCCATTCGAGCTACGCCACGATTTGGCCCGATATAGAGGCGCCGCACACCCCCTTTGCTTCACTGACGAAGTAATGGAACATGAATTCCCAGAAGGGTTTAAACCCATGAACATCGAATCATACGATGGCACAACAGACCCCGTGGTATGGATTGAGGATTTTCTTCTCCATATTCACATGGCCCGCGGTGATGATCTTCATTCCATCAAATACCTCCCGCTCAAACTCAAGGGACCAGCCAGGTACTGGTTGAATAGCCTGCTCGAAAACTCCATTGGCAGCTGGGAGGACTTGGAAGATGCCTTCCTCGACAACTTCCAAGGCACATATGTCTGACCTCCGGATGCCGACGACTTAAGTCACATAGTTCAACAGCCCGGAGAGTCAGCCAGGAAATTCTGGACTAGGTTCTTTACTAAAAAGAACCACATCGTCGACTGCCCGGATGCTGAAGCCCTAGCGGCCTTTAAACACAGCATCCGTGACAAATGGCTCGCCCGACACCTTGGCTAAGAAAAGCCAAAGTCCATGGCAGCCCTCACGGCACTCATAACCCGCTTTTGTGCGGGCAAAGATAGCTGCCTAGCCCATAGCAATAACAACACAGGTGAACCTGGCACTTCCGAAGCCAGAAACAGCAGCGGCAAGCCCCAACGCAACAGACACAAGCGTCGAAACAATGTCGCCAACATCAAAGACACGGCAGTCAATGCCGGATTCAGCGGCTCTAAATCCGGTCAGCGGAAGAAGCCGTATAAAAGAAACAATCCGGGCCCGTCCTGTTTGGACCGCATACTAGATCGTCCATGCCAAATCCACGACACTCCTGATAAACCAGCCAATCATACCAACAGAGAGTGTTGGGTCTTCAAATAGGCCGGCAAGTTAAATGCCGAGAACAAGGAGAAGGGGTCCCAAAGCAAGGACGATGATGCGGAGCCCCGGCTACCGAACATAGGGGGATAGAAGAAGCCCCCCCCCCTAAGTCAAAACGGTGAACATGATATACGCCACCCATATCCCCAAGAGGGAGCGCAAGCGCGCACTCAGGGACGTCTACGCTATAGAGCCAGTCGCCCCAAAGTTCAATCCATGGTCATGCTGCCCGATCACTTTTGATCGCAGGGATCATCCGACTAGTATCCGTCATGGTGGTTCAGCCGCACTGGTCCTTGACCCAATTATTGATGGGTTCCATCTGATGCGAGTCCTCATGGACGGTGGCAGCAGCCTGAGCCTGCTTTATCAGGATACAGTGCGCAAAATGGGTATCAATCCTCAAGGATCAAACCCCACCAAAACCACCTTAAAAGGTGTCATACTAGGTGTAGAGGCATGGTGTACTAGCTCAATCACACTGGAAGTGGTCTTCGGATCTCCGGATAATTTCCAAAGCAAAGAATTGATCTTCGATATAGTCCCATTCTGCAGTGGCTATCATGCACTGCTTGGACTAACCGCATTCGCTTGATTCAATGCGGTGCCGCACTATGCCTATCTCAAGCTCAAGATGCCCGGACCACGAGGTGTTATAACAATCAATGGAAACACGGAACGCTCCCTCTGCACTGAGGAGTACACCGCCGCCCTTATAGCAGAAGTACAGAGCTGCCTTTTCAGGCAGAACCTCAATTTGGCAGCCAAGCCCCCGGACACCGTCAAGCGAGTCCGAACTACTCTGCAGCAGGACAGTCCAGCTCGTCCAGAGGTCGACTAGCAATTTGGCCCCCGTCCCAGTCCCGGCCAAGCGGCGATACTCGTGCCACGCGTACATAACTACGCACTCAAAATACCATGGGCATAGACGGAGGCACAGCTAGATCACAGTCCATAATACGGCTCAACCGCTCCTGGATCCGCATACTTTTACTTTTCCTTTTTCTTTCCAGGTCTCTTTTCTTTCCCAGGTAGCTCCTGGTGACCTGATCGACGGACCTATAGAGGGACGAATACACCTAGACAGCAAGAAGCATTGACATATGGCGAAATTTCTAGTTGGTTTCTTTAAATAATCATTATACCTGTCTTAAGGACCCGCACGCAGCTCTCCTTTGCTTGGGGCATGTTAAATAGCCCTGGTGCTTATCGCATTACTTGTACAAAATATGCTTTGACATATTAATCAAACTACAATGAAAAATAGTTTGTGGCCCAATTCTTGCAGCATTAGCCAATTATTTCATTTTTTCCTTGTCTTGATATTTTTATCAAATTGCACCCGTACACTCTGGTATGACTTAATTCGCCAGGGGCTTCATTACGCTCCGTAATACGGCAACAAAGTCCGAACACTTTTTTACAGTATAGCTCGGCGCCCCGAACTTATAGCATTATATGCATCGGCTCTGAATCATGTCTTTGGTCAATAGTTGGGTTGCCCGACTCCTGTGCTTACTACCTTACGTTCCTCTATATCGGCTAGGGTAGTAAAGGGAGAACTACTGCGATCGTGTCTTGGTTCATCCGGATGAGCACCTCAGTAGAGAAAGCCGAAAACTGACTGTCATGATGAGGCGAGAGCTGGTCAGCTATTCAAGAGGTTTCAAATCTTTAAAGATTTTTTCCGCATTATGCGAGAATCGGTTTTTTATCCGATCAGGTGTTTACAACATCCCATGTTCGGACTTATGAACCCTAGGGGCTGCGCCTAAACTTCTATTGTCAAACTCCCATGGCTAAGTGAGGGTGATAAAGCCACATAGTCCGATTGCCTTGTTCGTTGCGCTAAATACCTCCTTTAAGGACCAAACTTTGGAGTAAAGAGTGTTTAGATTTATCCCGAACACCCCCATACTATCTACATGGGGGCAGAAGTCGACGACTGGCCAACTCTCAGATTTCAGAATACGGCCGCACAAGAGGTAAAGTTTTAAATTACAAGCATTATATTACATAACGATCTTGTTTCATAATACAGGACAGGATAACCTGAATGCATTCACGGAAATATAACATCATTTGCACACCGCTCCGATACAATGCGGGACCACTCCATGAGATTATATAAAATACAGTTCGGGCGTGCGGTGCTCCTTGCCCACGGGCGGCCCCTCGGTCGCAACCTTCATGGCATCCATCTTCCCCAATTGCATCTTGACTCGGGCGAAGGCCATGCGCGTGCCTTCGATGCAGACCGACCGCTTGATGGCATCCAGCCGAGGGCATGCATTAACTAGCCGCTTCACGAGCCTGAAGTAGGTGCTGGGGTTGGCTTTGGCAGACCATAGCCAGATTATCAAATCCTTCATGGCTAGTTCGGCCGCTTTGTGCAATTCGACCAGTTGTTTTAGCTGGTCGCTCAACGACACCGTATATTCTTGCGCAAGGTATTGCGACCAAAATAGCGCCTCCGTAGAGCTCCCCTCTTCGGCTCAGAAAAATTCCGCAGCATCAAAAACACTGCGCGGCAGATCTACAAACGCCCCTGGAGAACTCCAAATCCAGGTCAGTAATAGGAACCCTTTCTTCACATATTTACTCTGCATAATAAAGGCCTTACCCACCATGATTTTTTTGGCCTCCTGGATTTCAAGGAGGGCGCCCTGGGCTTCAGCCCGGGCATCATGTGCGCTTCGGCCGGCCTTGGTGAGCTCGGACCCTTGATCCTTAAGGTTGTGCTCCAAGGACTCGCACTTCCTGACGGCGTCCTGGAGCTCCTTCTGGACCTCACGGACCCTGGCCTAGTGTTGCTCACTGGTGGCCTTTTCCTTGGCCGCTTTATCCTCGGCCTCGGCCAGCGCCTTCTTGAGGGTCTCCACATCGGTCGCCGCTCCTAACAAACAAAATGGAACTTTGGTTAGCCCAAATCATTTCATCCTTCCTAAATATATACAAGGTTATTGCATACCTTGGCTATCTTCTAGCCGCTTTTTCACGTGGTTGAGCTCCTCCTCGGTCCGCTCTAGACTTTGCTTCAGTCTGGAGACTTCCGCAGAATGCAAGGTCGCAGCTAGCAGCAATGCCTGCTTATTCACATAGACATATTAAGTTAGACTCCTGTGAAAATTATTTGATCCTTTGTTTGGCTTTTCTTCCCGAACACCGGACAGAGTATCAGGGGCTACTGTCTATACTATGGCATTCTTTTTATAGTTGCGTTGCTTACCTCAAAGCCTGTTAGAAGGCTCATGCACGCTTCGATAAGTCCGCTCTTCACGGACTAGATCCTCTCAATCATCATACCCATAAGGGTACGGTGTTTGTCATTCAACAATGGAAGCACCTTGCAGTGCTTCCAGTAAACTGTCCGATGCCTCATGATGGACAGAGGTCACCAGTGGAGTAGGTACGCCTTCCTCTTTTGAAAGAGGTGGCCTGCTTGATTTCGGAGCCACATGGGTCTCCGGAACTGTATTCGACTGAGGGCCAAATTGGATATGGCCCCCATCGTCGGTGACCATGGGGGTTTGCTCCCCCATGTGTTCGGCAACCAAGGTTTCACCTCTGACGCCGCCAGGACGGCCTCCTGAGCCCCTCCCGGGCCTGGGATGCCTCGAGACAACACCTCGGTGTTGTCCACAGCCTTTGGGGAGGAGGCCGCCGGAAGGGACCCACTGCCCATCGCCTCCGGATCCAGCGAACCCTCCGAAAAGGAGGATAGCTCGAGGTTGGACCGAGCCGGACTGCAAATACATAATTCAGCACATTAAAACAATGAAATAAAGAGGCCGGATATACGAACGTGTCCGGACACTTACGATTTGGCCAGGGGCTTGTCCCTGGGCTCCCACTCCCAGCTGCTGTCGGTGGCCGCTGCGGAGCTATCCGTAAGGAAGGTTTTCCCCTTCTTCGATGCCTCGGCTTCCAGGCACGTGGAGGCCGTCCTCTTCTTTCTCCCCCCTGCAGAGGGGAATGGCTTTCTTCCTCCTCCTCTTCCTCTTCGTCCTCGACGGCGGAGGAGTGAGCCTCGGCTTCTTCGGACATCACGTCCAAATTGCCCTTGCGACGGAGACCACCACTGGTCCCCTTGGCCTTCTTCTCCGGCACCTGATAAGGCGCCGGAACCAGCATCTTCGTCAGAAGCAGGACTTCTGGGTCTTCGGGCAACGGAGCCGGACAGTTAATCCGCTCCGCCATCTTTGTCCAGGCCTGAAAAAATTAATGGGGAGGCTTAGATGCCTTCCTCGATTATGCAAGTAAAGGGTATACCTTGAAAGCATGAAAGAACTTACAGGACTAGCAGGGTGTGTCAAGTCATGCCCGCAATCCTCGATCATGGGCTGCGGCGCCTCGTTGGCCTTGAAGAGCACCTTCCAGATATCTTCATGTGTCGTGACGAAGAGCTCCAGTAGGGTCCGGTGCTTGGCTGGATCGAACTCCCATAGATGGCAAGTCCGGCGTTGGCACGGAAGGATCCGGCGAACAAGCATCACCTGGATCATGTTCATGAGCTTGATTCTCTTGTTTATCATGTTTTGGACGCGCGTCTGGAGCCCTGTCAGCTCGTCCGGGGAAGACCAAGTCAGGCCTTTCTCTTGCCAGAAGGTAGCCACATCGGGACTCCGGACCGGAATGCGGGAGCTGCTGCCCAGTTGGTGTCGCGCGGCTCTGTGATGTAGAACCACCCCGACTGCGACCCTTTGACAGTCTCCACGAAGGAGCCTTCAGGCCAGGTGACATTGGGCATCTTTCCCACCATGGTGCCTCCGCACTCTGCTTGCTGACCGCTCACCACCTTTGGCTTCACATTGAAGGTCTTCAGCCATAGTCCAAAGTGAGGTGGGATGCGGAGGAAGGCCTCGCACATGACAATAAATGCCGAGATGTTGAGGATGGAGTTAGGGGCCAGATTGTGGAAGTCTAGACCGTAGTAGAACACGAGTCTGCGGACAAACGGGTGGAGAGGGAATCCCAGCCCGTGGACAAAGTGTGAGATGAACACCACCCTCTCTTGGGGCTCTGGGGTGGGGACGATCTGTCCCTTGGCCAGAAGCCGATGGGCGATTTCCTTGGCTAGGTACCCGGCCTCCTGGAGCTTCGTGATGCCCCTCTCCTTGACAGAGGAGGCCATCCACTTGCCTCCTGCTCCGGATCCGGACATGGTTGGAGTGCTTTTTTGGATGGAAAAGGTGAGAGCTTGGGCGCTGGAGCTCGAGAATGGATGGGCAGAGGAAGGAGAAGGCATGGGTGAAAAGGGGGTGAATCCTTATCCCTTTATAAAGGCGGTGAATATTATGCGCCTCCTGTTGCGGAACGTAGCAGAAATTCAAAATTTTCTACGCATCACCAAGATCAATCGATGGAGTGACTAGCAAAGAGAGAGAGGGGAGTGTATCTTCATACCCTTGAAAATCGTGATGCGGAAGCGTTACAAGAACGCGGTTGGTGGAGTCGTACACGCAGCGATTCAGATCACGGTCGATTCCGATCGAAGCGCCGAATGAACGGTGCCTCCGCGTTCAACACACGTACAGCCCGGGGACGTCTCCTCCTTCTTGATCCAGCAAGGGGAGAGGAGAAGTTAAGGGAAAACTCCAGCAGCACGACGGCGTGGTGGCGATGGAGCTCGTGGTTCTCCGGCAGGGCTTCACCAAGCACTACGGAGGAGGAGGAGGTGTTGGAGGAGGGAGAGGGCTGCGCCAGGGAAGAGGTGCGGCTGCCCTCCCACCCCTCCACTATATATAGGGGCAAGGGGAGAGGGGGATGCGCCCTAGGGTTTCCCCTAGGGGGCGGCGGCCAAGCAGATTAGATCTTCCGAGGGAAAATCCTAGGGATACTTGCCCCCCAAGCCAAGCATGTGGAGGCTTGCCTCCCAAGCCAGGTGGAGGCGCCCCATCTCCCCACCTTCCCCTTTGGCCCATGAGGCTCTCCAACACTTGTCGGGGCTCCCGAAACACCTTTTGGTCATGTTGGCCATAGCCTGGTACCCCCAGAACACTTGCAGACTCCAATACCCTTCGTCCAATATATCAATCTTCACCACCGGACCATTTCGGAACTCCTCGTGATGTGCGGGATCTCATCCGGGACTCCGAACTACCTTCGGTAACCACATACTAATTCCCATAAAAACTCTAGCGTCACCGAACCTTAAGTGTGTAGACCCTACGGGTTCGGGAACCATGCAGACATGACCGAGACATCTCTCCGGCCAATAACCAACAGCGGGATATGGATACCCATGTTGGCTCCCACATGTTCCACGATGATCTCATCGGATTAACCATGATGTCAAGGATTCAAGCAATCCCGTATACAATTCCCTTTGTCAATCGGTACGTTACTTACCCGAGATTCGATCGTCGGTATCCCAATACCTCGTTCAATCTCGTTACCGGCAAGTCACTTTACTCGTTCCATAATACATTATCCCGTGACTAACTACTTAGTCACATTGAGCTCATTATGATGATGCATTACCGAGTGGGCCCAGAGATACCTCTCCGTCATACAGAGTGACAAATTCCAATCTCGATTCGTGCCAACCCAACAGACACTTTCAGAGATACCTGCAGTGCACATTTATAGCCACCCAGTTATGTTGTGACGTTTGGTACACCCAAAGAATTCCTACGGTATCCGGGAGTTGCACAATCTCATGGTCTAAGGAAATGATACCTGACATTAGAAAAGCTTTAGCAAACGAACTACACGATCTTCTGCTATGCTTAGGATTGGGTCTTGTCCATCACATCATTCTCCTAATGATGTGATCCCGTTATCAATGACATCTAGTGTCCATGGTCAGGAAATCATAACCATCTATTGATCAACGAGCTAGTCAACTAGAGGCTCACTAGGGACATGTTGTGGTCTATGTATTCTCACATGTATTACGGTTTCCAATTAATACAATTATAGCATGAACAATAGACAATTATCATGAACAAGAAATATAATAATAACCATTTTATTATTGCCTCTAGGGCATATTTCCAACAGTCTCCCACTTGAACTAGAGTCAATAATCTAGTTCACATCACTATGTGATTTTAATGAATCCAACACCCATGGTGTTTGATCATATCTCGCTTGTGAGAGAGATTTATTAGTCGACGGGTCTGAACCTTTCAGATCCGTGTGTGCTTTACAAATCTCTATGTCATCTCCTAGATGCAGCTACCACGCGCTATTTGGAACTATTCCAAATAACTGCTCTACTATACAAATCCGGTCTACTACTCAGAGTCATCCAGATTAGTGTCAAAGTTTGCATCGGCGTAACCCTTTACGATGAACTCTTTTACCACCTCCATAATTGAGAAAATTCCTTAGTCGACTAGTTACTAAGGATAACCTTGACCGCTATCCTATGATCCATTCCTGGATCACAATTGTACCCCTTGACTGACTAACACTACAGGAATCAGCTACTTTGCCATCAGCCACGGTGAACGGCAAAGGCATGGATGGCGGACGGCAAAGACCTTTGCCGTCTGCCGCGGACGGCAAAAGGGGACGGCAAAGGGCCTTTGCCATGAGCAGCGGACGGCAAAGAAGGCAGACGGCAATAAATGTGGTGTTACTCCGTTAGGTGGTTAACGACAGGCCTTTGCCGTCCGCTGCGGATGGCAAAGCCTTTGCCGTCAGCCACTGTAGGCAAACTGACCAAATTGGTCAGCCTCTCAGGAAGCACAGTTGCCTGCCACGTGGCCTCTTTGCCGTCCGCTGCTGATGGCAAAGATCCCTTTGCCGTCGCTGGCAGACGGCAAAGAGCCTGCATATTATCTCTTTTTTTCTATTTTTTTAATCCAACAATTTTCACACAAATATATATGACATATATAGATATATTTCCATATCACATATCCGGCACATAAGTTTCATATCACATATCACATCAGTTTCATCCATACACATTGTTCATACATAAGCAAGTTCCATCCATACACATTGTTCCATCCATATACATATTACAATGCAAAGTTTCATCAAGATAGCAAGTTCCATCATAGCAAGCTAGATACAATGCAAAGTTTCATCAAAGGAAAAGCAAGCACTCCATCATAGCAAGCTAGCTTCCATGAAGTGAATGAAATCTACAAAATGGTAAATAAGAAAGTTAGAAATAGGTGACTAGAACAAGAAGAAGACTAGAACAAGAAGTATATGTCATTTATGAGCTAACTTAGGTGAAATGGATCATATATGAGCTAACTAAGTTGAAATGGGTTGTTTATGAGCTAACTTAGTTGAAATGGATCATTTATGAGCTAACTTAGTTGAAATGGGTCGTTTATGAGCTAACTAAGGTGAAGGGCATCGTTTTTGAGCTAAGTAAGGTGAAATGGATCATTTTTGAGCTAACTTAGGTGAAATGAATCATTTGTGAGCTTTTATGAGCTAACTTAGTTGAAACGGGTCGTTTATGAGCTAACTAAGGTGAGATGCCACGTTTTTGAGCTAAGTAAGGTGAAATGGATCGTTTTTTTAGCTAACTTAGGTGAAATGGATCATTTATGAGCTTTTATGAGCTAACTTAGTTGAAATGGGTCGTTTATGAGCTAACTAAGGTGAAATGCCACGTTTTTGAGCTAACTAAGGTGAAATGGATCGCTTTTGAGCTAACTTAGGTGAAATGGATCATTTATGAGCTTTTATGAGCTAACTTAGTTGAAATGGGTCGTTTATGACCTAACTAAGGTGAAATGCCACGTTTTTGAGCTAACTAAGGTGAAATGGTTCGTTTTTGAGCTAACTTAGAAGAAATGGATCATTTATGAGCTTTTATGAGCTAACTTAGTTGAAATGGGTCATTTATGACCTAACTAAGGTGAAATGCCACGCTTTTGAGCTAACTAAGGTGAAATGGATCGTTTTTTAGCTAACTTAGGTGAAATGGATCATTTAAGAGCTAATTTAGGTGAAATGGATCGTTTTTAGCTAACTTGGGTGAAATGGATCGTTTAGGAGCAAATCTAGGTGAAATGGGTCATTTTGAAGCTAACCTAGGTGAAATGGGTCATTTTGGAGCTAACCTAGGTGAAATGGGTCATTTTAAAGCTAACATAGGTAAAATGGATCATTTAGGAGCTAATCTACGTAAAATGGGTCATTTTAGAGCTAACTTGGATAAATTGGATCACTTGTAAGCTAACTAAGGTAAAATGAGTCATTTTAGAGCTAACTTAGGTAAAATGGATCGTTTATGAGCTAACTAAGCTAGTTATGCAATTTTTGACATAAGTAACCTAAGTACATATTGTTTTAGAGCTAACTTAGGTAGAATGGATGGTTTATGAGGTCAGTAAGCATATTAAGTCATTTTGGAGGAAAAGAAGCTAACTCTAGGTCATTATGGTAAGCATATTGGAGGAAATAAAGCTAAGTCTAGCTCTTTATGCATTTGTTAAGCAAAACACTAGAGAAACTTACCGTGATCAGGGAGGTGTACGAGCGGGCTGGCTTGCGCCGGTAGCTGGAGAAGGATCGTGCGATGCGTTTCTGGAGTTAAGCTGCACCAAATATCATTTCCAATGTCTCGTTAGCATTATGACACTCAGATGTTAAGACTAGCAAGTAATGTCAATTCTAATTAAACCCACCGTGCTCCCAGGAGCAATCACTGGCATCGGCGGAGCGGTCTGACCGGACTTCTCGCACACAGACTGCACATTTGGTTTTCACAACAGAGTCATACTAGTTAGTAATGAGACTCAATTGTTAAGACTAGCAAGTAATCTACAGAAGAAACTTACCACAAGGAGCTCGTACATGGCCCTTGCATGCATGTCATTCCGTTCCCTCTCCTCCTCCAACATCTTTGTCGTCCTCTCCTCCAACTCCCGCTGCCTCTCCGCCGCCTCCGCCAGAAGTTTCTCTGTTCTATCTCTCTCACTCTGTATAGCAGCCTGCAACACCACTCACATGACCATTTGTAATCATTGATGGAAGCGTACACAATGTAATGGAGAAAGATAGATGAGTACTTATAACTAACCTTGAAGGCGAGTTGGACTGGCCGTTCACGAGGCCTTATCTCAGGAGCGGAGCTCGACTGGCACGCCTTGATCTCCGGGAGCCATGGGACCTCCCACCACCAGATATAATCAGCAGCTCTGTATCAATGGGACCCTAGCTCGGGTTAAAGTCCTCCCCTTTCCTCGCCTTCCCCTGATCTCTATATTGCACGAGCTTGTCGTGGGCGGAGATGTTGGTGAAGTTCTTTGGATCATAGAGGTCAGACGCAGAGAATGCCTTGACTTTCTTGTAAGAGCCAGTATGGGCCATGGCATACAGGTTGTACACCTCTGGCACCTTATCCGCCTTATTGTAGCGTGCCTGAAAGAGAGAAACAAAGTAAATTAGTAATTAAAGGGCTAAAGCTAGCATGATGAATGAATTGCATGAATCATGAAGCAAACCACATACCCAGTTCCACCCGTACTGAAATAAGTTGGAGCTGCCTTGGTGGTGTGGCACACCTTCCATTTGGGCACGTTTGTCCTTGGCCTCGTTGTAGGTGGCCCGCCATTGTTTTGAGCACCATGCATTGACCAACACCTCCCAACAATCCATCCGATCCGCACACCATCTCGGAGGGGACTAAGTTAGCAAATAGAAACTTGAGCGCTACGGCTATGAATTACTAAATGAAGGTAGTAAGTACAAGGCCTTAAGAATTACCTTCATGTACTGCTCCTTACTCAAGAACTTATCGCGGCACTCCTGGTTGGGCTTCTTGATACCACGCCCGGCGTAGTAGTCTCGAACAGCCTGCACCCGAACCTCATGCCGTAAGTTCTGAAGTAGGCGCTTGCACTCCTTGTCGATAACATCTGTCACCTCCTCCTCGTATTCCTCCTCACACCTGTAGAATGTCTGCAATCAAATGAGACAATATTGATTAGTACAATTAATAACTAGCTAGTTCAAGATTTTTAATTGTGTAAAGGAGAAATTACCTAGAACTTTCTGATCACCACGTCTGCCCTCGTCTTGCACAAGACACCGTCGATAATCTCACCCGGCGGGGCCGGGGCAGCCAAGTAGTGCTCCCAACTCAATCCAACCTCTGGAAGCCGACCCTCACCAGGAAACGTGACAAACCCCAGGAAGTTTTGCTGAATCAGAACTCCAAGGACGAAGTTGGGCCGGCGGACACTTTCATGGTGGTCCCAACCCCTGCAGCATGACAAGGCCAACACATTAGTTATTTGAAGAAACGTGAATGCAGAAGGTACGAAAAGATTAAATGCACTTACCTCTCCCCATCAGGGAAAATCAACCACCTCTGCTCGCGGGTCACCGGCACGGACGGGAGCCGTGTAGCACCACGCTGGTAGACGTTGCCCCCCTCCTCCTCAATATCAGTCGGCTCCTCGTCATCATCAGCATGGCCACTCGGCTCTCTGCCATCATCACCATGGCCACTCGGCTCCTCAGGCTGACCCGACCAGGTACCCCATCCAGACGTGTGCTCCTTCGGGGTCTCTTGGGCCCAACTCTCGTGGGCCAAAGGCCCGTCGACCCGAGGCTCGTGGGATGAAGACTCGTGGACCGGAGGCTCGTGGACCGGAGTCCGTGTAGCCTCCTCCTTGGATGAGTCCACCCTAGCAGTCACGTGCTCGGGTGAAACAGCTGGGGATGGCGGCGAGGAAGGCGCCATAAGAGTCACCCTATCTCCTCTCCCGCGACCACGTACTCCACCTCCTCTCTTATTCTTACCTCGTCCCCTGCTGGGCACCGCAGTCGATGAAGAAGGGCCCGGTGGTGTCGACATACTGTCCAGCAACGCTCGGCGAAGAGGTGCGTGTGCAATGGAAGACCTCACAACACGCGTCGACGAAGAAGGGGCCTCGGTGCGCTCCCGACCAGCGCCCACCATCTTTCAACACCTGCCATGACAAAGAATAAATGAAATTAGTACAACATAAAAAAAGTACCGACATGAATAATAATATTTATATCACTTAAGTGTATCATCATCAAGTACAACATAAAAAAATTGAATACCTGACACTACTAATAATCTCGATCAGTATCATCAATAAATGCATAATCATCATCATCACTATAATCAATGATGGGCTCACTATGATCATCATCATCACTATCATCACTATAATCATCATCATCATCACTGGACACACAACAATTATATATATAATTCACCATGTATATATATTCATCAGTTGATCTACTTTGTCAATTTTATTACGTCCATGCAACCTACACTCTAATAGGTAATGATAGGTCCTAATCCCACCTGAGTATGTGTAGATTGGGTTCAATTTCCCATGCTATGCTCCCGATCCGATGCAAAATTTCGGTAGCACCTCCCCGTTGTTCTCCTGATACACATCTCTGCAATAAACAGAGAGGATGTGTACCCGGAGAACAACAGGGGAGGCACTGATGAAATTTATGCGTCGGATCCGGAGCAAAGCATATGCGTCGGATCGGGTGCTGTTTCGGGGTCGGGGGTTCGGGGTGTCGTGTCGGTGTTGGGGTGCCTTGTCGGGGTCGGAGTGCTGTTTCGGGGTCGGGGGGTCGGGGTGTCGTGTTGGGGCCGGGGTGTCGGGGTCAGGGGGTCGGTTGTCAGGGTCGGGGTGTCGGGTCAGGTCAGGCTCGGGGTCGGGGTGTCGGGTCAGGCTCGGGGTCGGGGTGTCGGGGTCGGGGTCGGTCTCGGGGTCGGGGTGTCAGGTCGGGGTGCCGGGTCGGGGTCGGGGTGTGGTGTCGGTGTCGCCGTCGGGGTGTCGATCGGGTCAGGCTCGGGGTCGGGGTGCCGGGTCGGGGTCGGGGTGTCGTGTCGGTGTCGCGGTCGGGGTGTCGATCGGGTCAGGCTCGGGGTCGGGGTGTCGGGGTCGGGGTCGGGGTCGGGGTGTCGGGGTCAGGGTCGGGGTCTCGGGGTCGGGGTGTCGTGTCGGGGTGCCGTGTCGGGGTCGGGGTGCCGTGTCGGGTCGGGGTTTTTCCCCCTCTTTTTTCCTTTTCTTCTTCTTCCTCTTCTTCCTTTTCTTCCTTTTTTCCTTCTTCTTCTTCTTCTTCTTCTTCTTCTTCTTCTTCTTCTTCTTCTTCTTCCTTTCCTTTTTCCTCTTCTTCTTCTCCTCCTCTCTTCTTTTTTCTTCTTCTTCTTCCTCTTCTTCTTTTTTCTTCTCCTCCTCCTCTTCTTCTTCCTTTCCTTTTTCCTCTTCTTCTTCTCCTCCTCTCCTCTTGTTTCTTCTTCTTCTTTCATAATCCTAAACCTAAACCTAAAACTAAACCTAAATCTAAATCTAAAACTAAAACTAAAACTAATCTAAAACATAAACCTAAAACTAAAAAAACAGAAAAAAGGAAAAAATGAAATCTAAACCTAAAACTAAACTAAAACTAAACCTAAAACTAAACCTAAAACTAAAACTAAAACTAAAACCAAATCTAAACTAAACATAAACCTGAAACTAAAAAAATAGAAAAAAACAGAAAAAAGAGGAGGTAGAGCTCACCTAGGGCAGGGCCGGTGGAGGAGGTGGCCGGTGGAGGAGGGGGCGGGGCGGCCTGGGGCGGCGGCGCCGGGCGGCAGTGGCGACGGGGCCGGGGCCGAGTCGGTGGGGCGCGCGGGGGCCTGGGCGCCGTGGGGCCGGGGCGCGGCGGCACCGAGACGGCAAGGCGGCGGGGGCGACGGGGCGGGGGGCCGGTGGGGCGCCGGGTGGTTGGGCGCGGGGGCCGGAGCCAGGGCGATGGGGCGCGGGGGGGCCGGGGCGCGGTGGCGCCGAGACGGCAGGGCGGCGGGGGCGACGGGGCCGCGGTGGCACCGGGGCGGGGGGCCGGTGGGGCGGCGGGGTGGTGGGGCGACGGGGCGGCGGAGAGTGGTGGGGGCGGCGGAGAGTGGTGGGGCGACGGGGCGGCGGAGAGTGGTGGGGGCGGCGGCACGCGTGTGAAGAGGGATAGAAACAGAGAGAGAGGGGCGGGGTGGGGCGCGACCGCTGTTAGATAAGTTAAATCTTTGCCGTCTGCCCCCCTTTGCCGTCCGCTTTTTTGCTCTTTGCCGTCCTCTAGCGGACGGCAAAGAGGGGGGACCGTTAAGTTTTTTTTAAGCAGCTCGTCAGTGGGGCCCCCTCCCTCTTTGCCGTCCGCTAGCCGACGGCAAAGCTTCTTTGCCGTCCGCTAGCAGACGGCAAAGAACTGGCTGATGGCAAATATGATCTTTGCCATCAGCCAGTTCTTTGCCGTCTGTTTTTTGGAAACGGACAACAAAGACCTCCTTTGCCGTCCGCTAGCAGACGGCAAAGAAAGGGCTGATGGCAAATCCTCTGATTCTAGTAGTGTAATGGCAAGGCACACTTTAGGTGCGGTACACAACATAGCATACTGTGGAGCCTACGTCCAAAGCATAGGGGACGATCTTTGTCCTTTCTCTCTCTTCTGTCGTGGTCAGGTCTTTACTCAATACTCACACCTTATAACACAGCCAAGAACTCCTTCTTTGCCGATCTATTTTGAACTCCTTCAAAATCTTGTCACGGTGCGTACTCATTTGAAAGTACTATCAAGCGATTTTGATCTATCCTTATAGATCTTGATGCTCAATGTTCAAGTAGCTTAATCCAGGTTTTCCATTGAAAAATACTTTTCAAATAACCCTATATGCTTTCCAGAAATTCTACAGCATTTCTGATCAACAATATGTTAACAACATATACTCATCAGAAATTCTATAGTGCTCCCACTCACTTCTTTGGAAATACAAGTTTCTCATAAACTTTGTATAAACCCAAAATCTTTGATCATCTCATCAAAGCGTATATTCCATCTCCGAGATGCTTACTCCAGTCCTTAATTAGAAGGATTACTGGAGCTTTGCATACTTGTTAGCATCTTTGAGGATTGACAAAACCTTCTGGTTGTATCACATACAACCTTTCCTCAAGAAAATCATCGAGGAAAAAATGTTTTGACATCCTATCTGCAAGATTTCATAAACAATGCAGTAGCTGCTAATATAATTCCAACAGACTCTTAGCATCGCTACGAGTGAGAAAGTCTCATCGTAGTCAACTCCTTGAACTTGTCGGAAAACATCTTAGCGACAAGTCGAGCTTTCTTAATGGTGACACTTACCATCATTGTCCGTCTTCCTTTTTAAAAAATCCATCTGTAATCAACAGCCTTACGACCATCGTGTGGTTCTTCCAAAGTCTATACTTTGTTTTCATAGATGGATCCTCTCTCAGATTTCATGGCCTCGAGCCATTCGTCGAAATCCGGGCCCATCATCGCTTCTTCATAGCTCGTAGGTTCATTGTTGTCCAGCAACATGACCTCTAAGACAAGATTACGTACCACTCTGAAGTAGTACGCATGATTGTCGACCTATGAGGTTTGGTAGTGACTTGATCTAAAGTTTCATGATCACTATCATCAGCTTCCACTTCAATTGGTGCAGGCGCCACAGGAACAACTTCCTGTGCCCTGCTACACACTAGTTGAAGTGACGGTTCAATAACCTCATCAAGTCTCCACCATCCTCCCACTCAATTCTTTCGAGAGAAACTTTTCCTCAAGAAAGGACCAGTTTCTAGAAACAATCACTTTTGCTTACAGATCTGAAATAGGAGGTATACCCAACTGTTTTGGGTGTCCTATGAAGATGCATTTATCTGCTTTGGGTTCGAGCTTATCAGGCTGAAACCTTTTTGACATAAGCGTCGCATCCCTAAACTTTTAGGAAACGACAACTTAGGTTTCTCTAAACCATAGTTCATATGGTGTCGTCTCAACGGAATCGCGTGGTGCCCTATTTAAAGTGAATGCGGTTGTCTCTAATGCCTAACCCATAAACAATAGTGGTAATTCGGTAAGAGACATCATGGTATGCACCATATCCAATAGGGTGCAGTTATGATGTTCGGACACACCATCACACTATGGTGTTCCATGCGGTATTAGTTGCGAAACAATTTCCACAATGTCTTAATTGTGTGCCAAACTCGTAACTTAGATATTCATCTCTATGATCATATCATAGACATCTTATCCTCTTGTCACGACGATCTTCAACTTCACTCTGAAATTACTTGAACCTTTCAATAATTCAGACTTGTGTTTCATCAAGTAAATATACTAAGCATCTACTCAAATCATCTGTGAAGCAAGAACATAACGATATCCACTGCGTGCCTCAGCACTCACTGGACTGCACACATCAAAATGTATTACTTCCAACAAGTTGCTTTCTTGTTCCATCTCACTGAAAAATGAGGCCTTTCAGTCATCTTGCCCATGTGGTATGATTTGCATGTCTCAAGTGATTCAAAATCAAGTGAGTCCAAACGATCCATCTGCATGGAGTTTCTTCATGCGTATACACCAATAGACATGGTTCGCATGTCTCAAAACTTTTCAAAAACGAGTGAGTCCAAAGATCCATCAACATGGAGCTTCTTCATGCGTTTTATACCAATATGACTCAAACGGCAGTGCCACAAGTATGTGGTACTATCATTACTATCTTATATCTTTTGGCATGAACATGTGTATCACTATGATCGAGATTCAATAAACCATTCATTTTAGGTGCAAGACCGTTGAAGGTATTATTCAAATAAACAGAGTAACCATTATTATCCTTAAATGAATAACCGTATTGCGATAAACATAATCCAATCATGTCTATGCTCAGCGCGAACACTAAATAACAATTATTTAGATTTAACACTAATCTCGATGGTAGAGGGAGCAGGCGATGCTTGATCACATCAACCTTGGAAACACTTCCAACATATATCGTCATCTCACCTTTAGCTAGTCTCCGTTTATTCCATAGCATTTTTATTTCGAGTTACTAACACTTAGCAACCGAACCGGTATCTTAATACCCTAGTGCTACTAGGAGTACTAGTAAAGTACACATTTAATACAATGTATATCCAATATACTTCTGTCAACCTTGCCAGCCTTCTCATCTATCTAGTATCTAGGGTAGTTCTGCTTCAATGACTGGTCCCCTCATTACAGAAGCACTTAGTCTCGGGTTTTGGGTTCAACCTTGGGTTTCTTCACTAGAGCAGCAACTGATTTGCCGTTTCATGAAGTATCTCTTCTTGCCCTTGCCCTTCTTGAAACTAGTGGTTTAACTAACCATCAACAATTGATGCTCCTACTCGATTTCTACTTTCGCGGTGTCAAACATCGCGAATTGCTCAAGGATCATCATGTCTATCCCCGATATGTTATAGTTCATCATGAAGCTCTAATAGATTGGTGGCAGTGACTATGGAGAACCATCACTATCTCATCTGGAAGATTAACTCCCACTCGATTAAAGTGATTGTAGTACTCAGACAATCTGAGCACATGCTCAATGATTGAGCATTTGTCCCTTAGTTTGCAGGCTAAGAAACTTGTTAGAGGTCTTACACCTCTTGACGTGGGCACGAGCTTCAAATCCCAATTTCAGCTCTTCGAACATCTCATATGTTCTGCGACGTTTCAAAAATGTCTTCGGTGCCCCAATTCTAAAACGTTTAACATTACGCACTGAACTATCACGTAGTCACCAAAATGTGTATGTCAGATGTTCGCAACATCCACAAACGACGGTCGAGGTTCAGCACACCGAGCGGTGCATTAAGGACATAAGCCTTCTGTGCAGCAATGAGGACAATCCTCAGAATACGAACCCAGTCCGCATAATTGCTACTGTCAACTTTCAACTAAATTTTCTCTAGGAACGTATCTTAAACAGTAGAACTAAAGCGTAAGCTACGACATAATTTGCAAAGATGTTTTGACTATGTTCATGATAATTAAGTTCATCTGATTATTTAATGAAATCCCACTTAGATAGACATCCCTCTAGTCATCTAAGTGATACATGATCCGAGTCAACTAGGCTGTGTCCGATCATCACGTGAGACGGACTAGTCATCATCAGTGAACATCTTCATGTTGATCGCATCTTCTATACGACTCATGTTTGACCTCTCGGTCTCTTGTGTTCCGAGGCAATGTCTGTACATGCTAGGCTCGTCAAGTCAACCTAAGTGTTTTGCATGTGTAAATCTGGCTAACACCCGTTGTATGCGAACGTTAGAATCTATCACACCCGATCATCACGTGGTGCTTCGAAACAATGAACCTTCGCAACGGTGCACAGTTAGGGGGAACACTTTCTTGAAATTTTATGAGGGATCATCTTATTTATGCTACCGTCGTTCTAAGCAAATAAGATGCAAAAACATGATAAACATCTCATGCAATGAAATAGTGACATGATATGGCCAATATCATTTTGCTCCTTTTGATCTCCATCTTCGGGGCGCCATGACCATCATCATCACCGGCATGACACCATGATCTCCATCATCATGATCTCCATCATCGTGTCTTCATGAAGTTTTCTCGCCAACTATTACTTCTACTACTATGGCTAACGATTTAGCAATAAATTAAAGTAATTACATGGCGTTATTCAATGACACGCAGGTCATACAATAAATTAAGACAAGTCCTATGGTTCCTGCCGGTTGTCATACTCATCGACGTGCAAGTCATGATTCCTATTACAAGAACATGATCAATCTCATACATCACATATATATCATTCATCACATCCTTTTGTCCATATCACATCACACGGCATATGCTGCAAAAACAAGTTAGACGTCCTTTAATTGTTGTTGCAAGTTTTTACGTGGCTGTTATAGGTTTCTAGCAAGAACGTTTCTTACCTACGCCAAAACGACAACGTGATATGCCAATTGCTATTTACCCTTCATAAGGACCCTTTTCATCGAATCCAATCTGACTAAAGTGGGAGAGACAGACACCCGCTAGCCACCTTATGCAACTACTGCATGTCAGTCGGCGGAACCTGTCTCACGTAAGCGTACGTGTAAGGTCGGTCTGGGCCGCTTCATCCCATGATGCCGCCGAATCAAGATAAGACTAGTAGTGGCAAGTAAATTGACAAAATCGACGCCCATAACAACTTGTGTTCTACTCGTGCATAGAAACTATGCATAGACCTAGCTCATGATACCACTGTTGGGGAACGTAGCAGAAATTCAAAATTTTCTACGCATCACCAAGATCAATCTATGGAGTGACTAGCAAAGAGAGAGAGAGAGAGGGGAGTGTATCTTCATACCCTTGAAGATCGCGATGCGGAAGCTTTACAAGAACGCGGTTGGTGGAGTCGTACACGCAGTGATTCAGATCATGGTCGATTCCGATCTAAGCGTCGAACGGACGGCGCCTCCGCGTTCAACACACGTACAGCCCGGGGACGTCTCCTCCTTCTTGATCCAGCAAGAGGAGATGATAAGTTGAGGGAAAACTCCAGCAGCACGCCGGTGTGGTGGCGATTGAGCTTGTGGTTCTCCGGAAGGGCTTCGCCAAGCACTACGGAGGAGGATGAGGTGTTGGAGGAGGGAGAGGGCTGCGCCAGGGAAGAGGTGCGGCTGCCCTCCCACCCCTCCACTACATATAGGGGCAAGGGGAGAGGGGGGCGCCCTAGGATTTCCCCTAGGGGGCGGCGGCCGAGCAGATTGGATCTTCCTAGGGTAAATCCTAGGGAGACTTGCCCCCCAAGCCAAGCATGTTGAGGCTTGCCTCCCAAGCCAGGTGGAGGCGCCCCACCTCCCCAAGTAACGTGGGAAAGGGTGTGGGGGGCGCACCACAGCTGGTTTGCCCCTTCCCCTTGGGCCCATGAGGCTCTCCAACACTTGTCGGGGCTCCCGAAACACCTTTCGGTCATGCTGGCCATAGCCTGGTACCCCCAGAACACTTCCGGACTCCAATACCCTTCGTCCAATATATCAATCTTCACCGCCGGACCATTTCAGAACTCCTCGTAACGTCCGGGATCTCATTTGGGACTCCGAACTACCTTCAGTAACCACATACTATTTCCCATAACAACTCTAGCGTCACCGAACCTTAAGTGTGTAGACCCTACGGGTTTGGGAACCATGCAGACATGACCGAGACATCTCTCTGGCCAATAACCAACAATGGGATCTGGATACCCATGTTGGCTCCCACATATTCCACGATGATCTCATTGGATGAGCCACGATGTCAAGGATTCAAGCAATCCCGTATACAATTCCCTTTGTCAATCGGTACGTTATTTACCCGAGATTCGATCGTCGGTATCCCAATACCTCATTCAACATCATTATCGGCAAGTCACTTTACTCGTTCCATAATGCATGATCCCGTGACTAACTACTTAGTCACATTGAGCTCATTATGATGATGCATTACCGAGTGGGCCCAGAGATACCTCTCCGTCATACGGAGTGACAAATCCCAGTCTCGATTTGTGCCAACCCAACAGACACTTTTGGAGATACCCGCAGTGCACCTTTATAGCCACCCAGTTACGTTGTGACGTTTGGTACACCCAAAGTATTCCTACGCTATCCGAGAGTTGCAAAATCTCATGGTCTAAGGAAATGATACTTGACATTAGAAAAGCTTTAGCAAACGAACTACATGATCTTGTGCTATGCTTAGGATTGGGTCTTGTCCATCACATCATTCTCCTAATGATGTGATCCCGTTATCAATGACAGCTAGTGTCCGTGGTCAGGAAACCATAACCATCTATTGATCAACGAGCTAGTCAACTAGAGGCTCACTAGGGACATGTTGTGGTCTATGTATTCACACATGTATTATGGTTTCCAGTTAATACAATTATAGATGAACAATAGACAATTATCGTGAACAAGGAAATATAATAATAACCATTTTATTATTGCCTCTAGGGCATATTTCCAACACCTCCCCACTCGCCTTAAAACTCGTCTATTCCCCAAGGGCCATGCGTATGGCACGGTTGGGTTACCCATGCCCATATTGATGAGAATCCCGCAATAAGGGGACAGGATCTCTGCTTTGACAAGACGAGCCAATGAAACTTCGCCTTGAAATACGGAGCGGCAGGCTAAAAACGGTTCAAATAATGGCCGAGCGGTGACGTGATGTCACGCTATAAAAATTTGTCAAGGGGATTGGACTCGTGAAATATTATACTCTCTACGGTAGTGTGTGGAACTTGTTTTGTAGAACCGGGCACGATTCTTGTGTTCGAAGTCTACTTTGAAGTATTCGGAGAAGGAACCCGCCTTGCAATGCCAAAGACAATCTGCGCGCTGGGCTCATCATCATTGAAGCCGGGTTCAGGGGCTACTAAGGGAGTCCTGGATTAAGGGGTCCTCGGGCGGCTGGACTATATACATGGGCCGGACTGTTGGGCTATGAAGATACAAGACAGAGAACTTCTTCCCGTGTCCGGATGGGACTCTCCTTTGCGTGGAAGGCAAGCTTGGCGATTTGGATATGTAGATTCCTTTCTCTGTAACCGACTTTGTACAATCCTAGCCCCCTCCGGTGTCTATATAAACTGGAGGGTTTAGACCATAGGGGACGATCATAATCCCATAGGCTAGACTTCTAGGGTTTAGCCATTATGATCTCGTGGTATATCAACTCTTGTAATACTCATATTCATCAAGATCAATCAAGCAGGAAGTAGGGTATTACCTCTATAGAGAGGGCCCGAACCTGGGTAAACATTATGTCCCCCGTCTCCTGTTACCATCGACCTTAGACGCACAGTTCGGGACCCCCTACCCGAGATCCGCCGGTTTTGACACCGACAATCACCATCGATGATCAACAACTGGTTTAGCATCAGGTTCCATATTAATCTTGTGCTGACAGAGAGTGTGACTAATGCCCTCGAGATCATCAAGAGTATAGCCAATAGCTGCTCGGTGCTTCCTTTGAGTTTTTAATAATGTTTTCTCTTCATGCTCTGTAAGGTTAGCACTAATAATAATAGGATATATCTTCTTTTCATCAAGACAAGCATATTTCAGAGTATCAGGCAATTGTTTCAATTCAAACACAGGATCACCCTTAGGTGGAGGAGGACCTCCTAAAGTTTCGATGGACAAATTGTGTTTAAAGATTGGTTGTTGTTCAACGAATATTTTTTCTATTTTATTTCTTTCATGCAAGTGCATTTCATTTTCATGGTCAAGCAAACATTGTTCTAGTGGATCAGTAGGAGGTCGTCAATAGAAGCAAGACCAATTATTTCATCCTTACTAGGCAATTCTTTATTACAAGGTTGCCTACGGAACTTGGAGAAATTAAACTCATGAGACACATCACCAAAACAAACACTAATGGTTTCTTTCTCACAATCTATTTTAGCATTAATAGTGTTCAAGAAAGGTCTGCCAAAGATAATGTGACAAAAGTCATCTTGTGGGGACTAAGAACTAGAAAATCAGTAGGGTATTTTATTTTTCCACACAAAACTTCAACATCTCTAACAATTCCAAGAGGTGTGATAGTACCTCTATTAGCAAGTTTAATAGTGACATCAATATCTTCTATTTCAGCAGGTGCTATACCATTCATGATTTCTTGGTAAATAGTAAAAGGAATAGCACTAACACTAGCACCCATATCGCATAAGCTATGATAACAATGATCTCCCAGTTTAACTGAGACAATAGGCATGCCAACAACTAGTCTATTCTTATCTTTAGTATCTAGTTTGGCAATTCTAGCAGCTTCATCACAAAAATAAATAAAATTCCCATCAATATTATCAACTAAGAGATCTTTAACCATCACAATACTAGGTTCTCCTTTAATTTTTTCAGAGGGTCTAGGTGCTCTAATATTTGTTTTGCGAACGACAGCTGAAGCCTTAGCATGTTCATTTATCCTAACAGGAAAAGGTGGTTTCTCAATGTAAGCAGTAGGCACAACTAGGTCAACATTGTAAATGATGGTTTAATCTTTAACTATAGCTTGTTCTTTAATATCTTATTTAATTGGAGGATGGTATTTATACAACTTCTCCTTAGGGAGCTCAACATGACTAGCAAATGCTTCATAGAAAGAGGCTACTATCTCAAAGCCAAGTCCATACTTAGTGTTAAACTTATGAAAAGCATCAATATCCATAAAAGATTTAACATGGTCAAAACTCAAGCTTTATACCTGACTCTTTACCTTCGTTGAGTTCCCAATGTTTAGAGTTGCATTTAATTCTTTCTAAAAGATCTCACCTGAATTCAATAGTTGTCTTCATAAAAGAACTAGTACAAGAAGTATCGAGCATGGATTGATCATCACGAGAAAGCCGAGCATTAAAATTTTGTATAATAATTTCTCTTGAGAGCTCATGATTGGGGCATGAATATAACATTGATTTAAGCCTCCCCAAGCTAGAGCCATAATTTCTCCTTCACAAGGCCAAAAATTATATATATAGTTCCGATCACGATGAACTAGATGCATAGGATAATTGTTTTGGTGAAATTCCAATTTGAATCGATTCCAATCACAAGCTCCAACATCATCACATAGCCTATACCATGTTAATGATTCCCCCCCCCCCAAAGATAAAGGGAAAACCTTCTTCATAACTTGATCCCCGGCAAGCCTGCAAGCCTAAACAATCTACAAATTTCATCCACATATATAAGGTACAAATCAGGATGTTTCGTTCCATCTCCTACATAAGGATTAGCTAGCAGTTTCTCTATCATACCCGAAAGAATTTCATAACCAACAGTTTCAGTAGGTGCAATAGGTTTAGGGGAAACTCTTTGTGCTTCCGGTCGAGGTGAAGATACCCTGAACAAACCACTCAAAGGATTGTCTTCCATAGTAACAAGTGACAGTAAATTTCAGCACGTTATATAAATTTTTCCTTACCAATTTCCAATTACCAAGATTGTTTCACTCCTAGGCAACAGCGCAAGAAAAGAGTCTTGATGACCCACAAGTATAGGGGAGCAATCTTAGTCCTTTCAATAAGTAAGAGTGTCGAGCCCAACAAGGAGCAGAAGGAAATGATAAGCGTTTTTCAGCAAGGTATTTTCTGCAAGCACTGAAATTGTCGGTAACAGGTAGTTGATAGCAAGATAATTTGTAACGAGCAAGTAAAAGTAATGGTAACAAAAGTTAAGCAAGGTAGCCCAATCCTTTTTGTGGCAAAGGACAGGCCAGAATGGTCTCTTATAATAAGCAAAGTGTTCTTGAGGGCACACGGGAACTCCATCTAGTCACTTTCATCATGTTGGTTTGATTCGCGTTCACTACTTTGATAATATGGTATGTGGGTGGACAAGTGCTTGGGTGCTGTTCTTAATTGAAAAAGCCTTCCACTTATGATTAACCCCTCTCGGAAGCATCCACAACTACGATAGAAGAATTAAGATAAAATCTAACCATAGATTAAACATATAGATACAAATCGGCCCCTTACGAAATAGTGCATAAACTAGGGTTTGAGATGCAGTCCCTTAGACCCAAAGATGGTAAGGTTTCATGTAGTCGATGTTCACATAACACCACCAAGGGAATCACAACATACATACCATCAAAATATCGAACGAATATCAAATTCACATGACTACTTGCAACATGACTTCTCCCGTGTCCTCAAGAACAAAAGTAACTACTCACACAACATATTCATGCTCAAGATCAGAGGAGTAATAAATATCATAATGGATCTGAACATATAATCTTGCACCAAATAAACCGGCTAGCATCAACTACAATATGTAATCAGCACTACTAGTCACCCACAAGTACCAATCTGAGGTTTTGATACAAAGATAGAACACAAGAGATGAACTAGGGTTTGAGATGAGATGGTACTATTGAAGATGTTGGTGAAGATTGGCCTCCCCAAGATGAGAGGGTTGTTGGTGACGACGATTGCTTCGATTTCCCCCTCCCGGAGGGAAGTTCCCCGACAGAATCGCTCCGTCGGAGGGCAAAAGTACTCCTGCCCAAGTTCCATCTCAAGAGGTTGGCGCTCCGTCCCAAAAGTCCTCCCCTTATTTTTTTCTAGGTCAAAAGATCTTATGTACCAGAAGATGGGCACCGGAGGTGGGTAACAGCCCCCACTACCCACCAGGGCGCGCCAGGGCTATTCTGGGCTATTCTGTTATGCGTAACAGAATATTATTCTATTACCCTTTTTGAACTGACGGTTTCAGTCGGTTGTACTGATGATTTTCGAGCGGTTGAACTCATGCTTTCAGTTCTGTTTAACAAATCGTCTTCTTTACTTCAAATTTTTTTTGCAATTTTTTTGTCGGAACGGGGCGTGTAATATATCGTTGGAAAGCTCTTAACAACTAGATTTCAAGTATATTGAACGTTTTTGCAAAATCATTATGGTTTAAGAGCAGTTTTGAAAAAACCGTTTTTTTCAAAACCGAAAATGTGAATCGTATTTTGGACTCAATTTTCAAACAGTTTGTGGGAATTGAGCAAACAAGATAGCGTTGGAAAGCTTGTAAAAATCCGCATCTTCCATATATCTATTATTTTTTCTAATTCTATACTATTTAAAAGTAATTTGGAAAACGGTAAAATTCTGGGCGAAACGTATTTTCACGATTTTTTGCAAATGGTTTGTCGGATTGATGCAAATTATACGGTGTTGGAAAGCTATGGAAAATGCGCAACTTTTTTGTATTGAAATGTTTGTCTAATTACTTACGGTTTAAAAACAAATTCGAATACAGTCAAATTTGATTTCGAACGCAATTTTTTTAGAAGTTTGTCAAAATGAGGCAAATAATATATGGTTGGAAAGATATCAAAAATACGAAACTTAGTAATGTTGAACGTTTTCTCAAATTCGCAACCGTTGAAGAGTAATTTGGATTACGGTGAAACCCATTGTGCTGTTTTTTTCGTCAGAAAAAACAGAGTACTTGTACTGACTTTTTGTGTGTGTTTGTACCGATGTATTATTTCACAGAGTAATTTTGAAAGGTTCAAAAAAAAGTACTTAAACTGATGTTGCATGGGTTGGTACTAAGCGTGGTTTGCACTAACTAGACTTTGCTTTGCTTTGGATAATATTTTTGCTCGTAAGTTTCCAACGGTATATTTGTACTGATCTAGGTTTGCATGGGACAGTAACAGAAAAAGCAGAGTAGTCATACTGATCTAGGTATGCATTTGTACTGAGGTATTTTTCAAAGTAATTTTCAATGGTTCCAAGAAAAGAGTACTTGAACTGATGTCCGTATGGGTTTGTACTGAGCGTGTTTTCACATACTAGACTTCACTATATTTTTTGGGTATCATAGTCCGCGAACTTGCATGGTTTATATCATTGAACTGAATGATATTTTTTTGAAAGGAATTTTTTCGTGTGTTTCTTTTTTTAACTCAATTTTTTTGCAATAATGTTTTTGGACTTCTCTTTTTTTGCAACTTAGAACTTTTACCATTTGAATTTCCATGGGGTTTCATTTTGTTTTAGCTTTTCTTCAAACTTATCTGGGACGTCGTGTTGAACTTACAACTTTTTTAATTGTAAACTTGTTGTGTTTTTACAATGTCAATATGCAGGAGAGCAGGACGAGGGCAACGATAGAAAGATGTTGCGTGTGGCGATTGTGGGAGCACTCGAGGCTGAGCAACAACAGTGATTGATGGCGAGCCGGCATGGCACGACCGGCGGCATGGGGACGGGTGGGCGGCACACGACATGTCATTTCAGATGCGCCTATTGGACTGATCTCCATGTCCCATCTGGACGTATCAGTTGCAGAACTTGGACGTTTTCTTGAACGTCACAGGATACCAAAAGCTAACCATCTTCTATTTTTTGAACTGATCATTGTTTTTAATTCGTACTGATCAAGGTTTTTGATTCGAACCATTTTTTTATTCTTGCACGCACATCCAGCTGTCATGTGTACCTTCTTTGAAAAAGTAGCAATCATCTCATCATATACATATTTTTTTACATATAATATATGTACATGAATAACATATACACCACACCGACTGCACATTTTTCATACATGAATGACATATACAACACACTGACTGTACATTTTCTTGCTATTAGAAGCCTCTTCAGATTTAACGGTTTGTACTGGGCATAACAAATTAACCAAAGACCGAATTACGAACGTCAAAGTTCTTGAATTACAAACCAAAAAACAAGCAGGCAAAATAGAGGATTGCCAGGGTCTAAGATAGATCAATTGCAATACACTTTCACTCCATTTTTCACTCAGTAATAGCATGACTGAATAAGAATTTCAAGACTGGAGCAGTTTTTCCTTTCAGTATCGTTGGACACGAGCTCCTTGAGGAAGCTTGCGTGGTCAGTAGCACGTTAGTCCTAAAATTGTGTCGTCATGGAGAAGGAGCCTCGAGGTCAGCCCATGACAGGGTAACTTCTCTGCACTACAAGAAGTCAAAAGCAGTAACTGTACATATTTTTAGACATACAAGCATAATAGAAATTTGCATAACTAACATGGTGTATCCTGATACAAAATACTGATGCTTTGGGAACTCGAACAGAGAAAAGAAGTGCAGGTAGCTCAAGCATCAAGTGCAGAAGAGCATGGGCTCACCGGGGAAGGAGGTAGACAGACGACAACGGTTGTCCTGTATTAAGCAGAGGAGAACATGAAATTACAAACCACCGACCTGATCGAGCATTGAAAACTTTCTGTCTCTATTCAGTATAAGAAATAAGAAAGTTTGAACTCATAAAACTGCTATAGCTCAAACTCTGATGCACATCTCCAAATCATCTCATACTATAGGAAGAACATGAAAAAACAGATGTAATTGGAGTTACGACCAGCAAGTAGATGAACTGAACAGAATACAAATACCATGTTGTGTTATACCAAGAACTTGGAAACACACATGAAACTGAATTTATGATCGGCAAGTAGATGAACTAAAACAAAATACAAAGATACATGAAAACATGAATGGGGAAGGCAAGACCTCATCGCTGCGTCATTCAACGGCCTCGTCTATCGGCAGTGAACGGACTGTGGCACCGGTGGTGAACGGCCTGGGCGCTGCGGTGGCGCGAGGGTGGCCAGGGGCATTTGCATCAGGAAACTCATGAAATAAGCTTACCACCATGTGGCGTTAGGCAACAAACATTCGCAGTCTTTGAACTGAAACTAAATCAAGAAATTGAACTGAGTGTGTGATGAGATAGTTAATGTGAAATTGAACTGAGTGTTTCACATCACTCTACAGCACACCAATGCGCACGCACAGCCAGTAGTGAGAATCACCATTGTGCAACAACAAGCTCAGGGGGCTCAAATCTCCATGGCATGGGAGCAAATCGCCAACAATATTTTATTAATTCAGCCCTTGGTGTTGGATGGATCTTCACTTGTGTAATTACCTGCACAAGGATCAGCAGACCAACATTTGAGCACACACCGAAACACTTTGATCCTACATCTCAGATCGAACCATGTAGGACATGAGTATAATACAACTACCATATTAACATTTTAGAAAACAGGATGGGATCGAACTTGAAGAGGAAGACTAGCCGAACTGAGAAAGTAAACGAATTTGTCACATTATGTTAAAAAATAATGCAAACATTTCATTTTTTACAGCAGGCCTTTTGGCATTTTCAACTGTAGTTCAATGAAAATATTACCATCCACAAACTTTTCCAATCATAGAACTACAAAAATATAGGAAAGTTGAACTATTGTATTTCTGTGGTGCGCACATAATTAATAATTTAAAAATGCTTATCTTATCTCACTAAACTGGTTACACCTTCACTGGAGTTTGCTTGGAGGTGCAGGAACTTGGACATGCACGGTTCTGCATGTTGAACTCCTAGCAATGTCACGCCTCTGCAAGCCATTGAGCAGCTGAGAGGAGGGAGCTGCTCCACCTGCCACTGTGTATTATGACGCTGGGCTACCAGAGCTGTGCATGGATAGGCTCGATGGTGAGTGCACATGGGCGGTGGAAGAACAGGTAGGGCCTCCAGCGATGCCCGGAGCTGGCACGAGGCGCCTCGGCCTTCTTCGACCGATGCTCCGTTGGCTTATGCCAGAAGTAGAACTTACTGGCCTTCCAAACTCGTACTGAAGACATGTACCAAAGAACAACATGCATCAGCTATACACTGCCGTGAGGTACCAAAAAACACAATAGTTTGTGCATTTTTGTAACACAATGACATTTTATGGAACTACTACTGTATTTAGATGCTCTCATATAGATTAACACAACATCTTGTTTGCTAGAAAGAACATATGAACAGAAGTGGCTAAAATCAGATTTAGATAGGTGAATTATGAAATGCAATTTTTCTGTTTTACGAATAAGCACAAATACCTATGGGGCACAAATGCCAGCCATGAACAGTAGATCAAAAGGGTATTTCTTCCTAAAAAGTTCTTCAATTCCTAAAACTAAAAGTGTATTTTCATGTAAACCTGAGCACAAAAAAGAAAAATGGCAGATACATCCAAATTCCTGCTTCCGAACTCCCTTTTTGTTTTTGCCACATTTTCATTTTGAACTTGCCGCGGTTTATTTTTTGAACTTGCCTGGCACTAATACAAGAACTTGCCCTATACAAGATATTTTGCCCATACTTGTTCATCAACCAAAACAGAGAGTAGGGTGGAGAGAGCATTACCGGCAGTAAACAAAATTATTTTTTGTCTAATTTTTTATTTTTAGCTGAGGCAAACGAATCATACAAAATACTAATAGAAAATCATACTTTTTTCTCACGAAACCAAACTTCTAAACTTGCCTACAATAATTCTTTGAACTTGCACATGCAGATGGAGTGAACTTTTCAAAATTGGATCACCTAATGTCATAGCAGTCCCCACTTAGGAATTTGCACAAACAACTAGCATGCAACAGAGAGAAGAATCAACTCCATTTTTCAATCAACTCACATTTGATCAGTACTAGTACTACTGAACAATAAGTATAGAATTGTAGCAGCCGTAAGGAATCATTACCATGAAGAGGGCGGTGAGGTTCACGTTTATTTTGGCCCCCCTTCATTGTTGAGATCGATGATGACGAGCAGTAGGTGGGGGAGGGCCGTCGTGATCTATTAGGTAGGAAGTAGATGAGGCCATGAGGGCACCTCAGGTCGTCGAAGGGAGGCCACCGTGAGGACAGCCGTGTTGGCCCACTAGCCGAGAAGGTGGAGCATCGGCGAATCTACACCATGGACATAAAACTATGAACTTCATGAAAAAGAAATCTGAATGTCAAAGAAGTTAGTGTGTGAATTGTTCTGATATAAAAAATGCAACATAAAAAACGCTTCTCTGAATCAAAATTCTGGCATCATACCAACACAACCAAACTGTTTTTCTAACAAAACATTTAACTGCTTCACATGATATGTATCTCTCAAAAAAGGAAACTTATTTTACTGCATTTTACCAAATACTCCGACAAAACAACATAAAAAGATTCAGTTTCTCATAGCATTTCAACAAGCACACATGGAGCATCCATTATTTTGCACAGAAACAACCTGAGATTGAATGGAGAACGATGTGGAGGAAGGGAAAGGAGGCAACCTCCTAAGTTGTGGCGTCGAACTGCTTGTCGTATGCCCGTTAAACGACCCGGGTGGAGGCAGTGAACGGCCAGGGGCATGCAGCGACGGAGCCCCACCGACAGGAGGAGGTAGCGCTGCAGGGGCACCGGTGGTGAACGGCGCGACCGGAGCCAGGCGAGATGGCGGCGCGACGACGGGGGGTAGGTGAGATGGCCGCGCGGCTGCGGCGACCAGGGGAGATGGCGGCGCGGCGACGGGGGACAAGGAAATGGCGGCGCGGCAACGGGGGACAGGGAGATGGCGGCACGATGGCGGCGGCGGCGGGGGGGGGGGGGGGGGCTGGCGGCGGCTCGCTGGAAGGGAGTCGGGCGGCGGCGCGCTGGGGAAGGAGCTGGGCGGAGGCGTGCAGTCGGGCCGCGGCGCGTTGGGGAAGGAGCTGGGCGGAGGCGCGCTGGAGGGAGTCGGGCGGCGGCGCGGAGGACCGGAACGATGGGGTCTCACGGGGCTCCAGCGCGGCTCCTTTTTGTCGTTTCGGGCCTGGGAAGATTTGGTGGGCTTTCGGTCTTGCGATCGCTTGTTCCTTATAGGGGGCGGGAGTAACAGAATTACAAAACAGTAAAATGGAGCTACCCACGCCCCTCCACAGCAATTTGATGTTACCGGCCGTCAGATCACAATAGTGGACCTTCCAGATCTGCCTAGCGTTCCACGGCTTGCCTCTGGTCGTTTAACACGGCGTTTCGCGCGAGACCTGTTCGGCTTACCATAGCTGGGCCGCTGCTCCGCACAGCGACCTAGGGATCCTCTCATTAATCAGGCGTACTGAACAAGGCAGACATGCATAGGCGCAAAAAATGGATTGTTGAAGCCCATACGGTACAGCCCCTGCCTCTTCGTCTCTCCGCAAGCCGGCGTTCTTCATGCGTTCCTCAATGCCGCCGCTTCCGCTGCCGCGCGCGATGTGGCCGTTCTTCTGCTCATCTCCTCAGCTCCTCAGATCCTCACTTGTGCATCTGCCCAGGTCCTTTGTTCTTTTCATCCATACGTCCGTCTTCTCCTCTGAATCTTTCTGCGAGCTACTTAGTTTCAATTGTGCGGCGGCGACACACAGTGTCAGCGTCGTTCTCCAGCTCTCCTCGGAGTGCATGGGCCGATGAGGAGGCGAATTCGAGCAAGGAGTGCCTTTGATGTACAATGAGCCGCCAAGCGGTGAGAAACATGTCCACTTACTTTCCTCTTCTTATTTTGGGTTTTAATGTTGGTCCACCTGTGTTGCTTCACTCCCCGTTCAGCTCTTTCAGAGTTTTCTTAGTTCCCGGTTTTATCTTCTAATATGCCTTTTCTGATTTGTCTTTCAACAGGTTTCTGAATATTTGGCGTAATATACAAGAGAATGATCAAATAAGTGTAGACTGGGGAGCAAAAGCACCTGATATTGGAAATGTCCAACCTTATGTCAAGTTTCTGATAGTAAAGGTTGCAAGTTGCAACCTGTGCTTAAAATATAGAGAGCTAAATCCAAGGGTAAGCCATCACATTTTAAAACCAATGATCAAACTGGAGCCATCGCTCAACTATTGTACCAATTTCACTTGCCTTCAGAAATCTGGTGCAACATGAATTTGATTTTCCCTCGAGACTCTTTTGTTTCCATGAGTTATTTATTTATGCTGAAAACAAAGTTTTGACTGCAGCATGAAGGAAGTGGGGTTTCTCTATTTGTACACATATAAATTCATGTTTGGTCATGTAGATAACACCACCGGTAACACCAAATCTTGTCTGAAAAGAGAACCAATCATGATAATATAGTGATGAAATTATTTTTTGTGAGAAATACTGTGATGAAACTTGTACTGTAGGTACCTCTCAGTTTCCGACAACATTCTTATAGGTAGAAAGAGAAGAAACGACAATGACAAAATTATCAATGAAATGTTTTCCTGTTATATGATGCAAAATTACATGCCATCACATCATATACTTTAACTGCTTCAGGGACTAACATAATTTTCTCTGCAAAGATTGTATTTTGTTTGGATTGCCATTTTCTTCACAGATTTTGACTTAAAGGAATGTGTCATGAAACTATAAAAACAAATCAAAACGTTGTCCTCCTTTTTGTTAATGAGTTGAAGTGATGAAAAAAAATCCATTCAAGGAATGAAATTATAGGAACCATATGTCAAACTCACCGTGTTGAAAAAAAAAATCATGGTTACTACGTATGTATTCTGTAGTTCTATACTAGCTGTACCTGAACTAGCACCAGATGAGAAGTTATACAGTTAAGTTAAACTCTACTTAACATTTGCATATCATTTTGGCAGTGAAAAAAGCCATTCAAGGGATGGAATTTATAGGAATCATGACAACTAACTGTGTCAAAAAGGATTTCATGGTAAGCTATGTAGATATTCTGTAGTTTTGCGTGAGTTGTATCTAAACTAGAACTGGATGAGAAGTTATACAATTAAATTGAACTCTAATTAACATTTGTGTATCTTTGTAAAACAGGTATATATGTTCTGTCATTATGTATGGCTTTGCTTGATCTAGGATTTCTTCTTTCCGTCATTATTTGCTGGATCACTTTGCTTCCATATGAACATAATCGTACCATCAATAATTGGTCATGGAAGATCTCTAAGACTGTAGCAGTTTTTTTTTATGAAACCTCATCAGAGGGCGGGGAGTTCCCGCATTGCATTTATAAGAAGAGAGTTGAACCAGTTAATGAGGGAAACCGGACCCGAAAACCAAATAAACATGGTTAATTAAGAAAAAACAGCAAAAACCACACACACCACACAGCTAGCTATCAAGGAACGTCATCCGAGAGATTGTAGCAGTTGAAATAGTAAATTTATCGACAATTTGAGTACGACGACGGTGAAAAGGGACTTGGTACCTATTTACTTCATCGAGATAGAAAGGAACAATGATTACTTCTTGGAAGTTCTATCTTTTTAAGTAAAAAAAGGTTGGACAAGTAAAAGAAATTGTCTGGGATGGCTGGAACATGTCTAAGGATCCAAATTTTGAATAACATTTGTACCGTACTGTAGCATGCCATTTTTACTTGAGAAGATAGCCAATTCTTTGGAGATTTCCCACCGAAGAACTCATCTTGGGAGTTGAATTATGTGCAAGAGCAGATGTTAGCTTCAGAAGATAGTTTCTACAGTTTTTTTCTTAGTTTGGAGTTCGTACATTTCTTCTTAGTTCAGAGTTTGTACATGTTTTGCTATGTCTATTTCTCGATCAGCTATTTTGAGCTTTGTAATTTGAATAGGAAAGTCGTGAACACAAAATGAATTATGTGATCAGTGGATCAATTCTAATTAACGGTTGATGATTATGCCCCACCACCCATATCAAAATATTGTAATTTGAATCTTTGAAATTTCATCAAATGTTTTTACTGTACAAATTTTCTTTATTATTTCTACTTTTCATTAGGATGAACGGGTGTATAAGCCCCATAGCCAATTTAATGAAACTTCAGGACAGTCGCCTCATAAAATTAAGAAGTGTCTTGGGGGCTACATATTACACTTCTACTTTTTCACGACCCCAACGCCAGTTTTTCGAAACCAGCCTTGGGCTCGAGGGCTACTCACTGGCCAGGCCGTTTAAAAAGCCACAAGGATGTGTCCTCAGATAAGTTACAAAGAAAGTTGGAACACAAATGTATAAACGTATAGGAGTACCTCAAAGCTTGTGATAAGGCCTTTGAAGACCTCGTGCATTCCGGACTGCGCTGACCGGAATCATTGAAGTGTTGCGCCAATCAAAGCGTGATGCTCTTCCTTGAGGGAGGAGCCTGTTAGGGCCACCTCCATCTCCTCGGTCCACCCCGAACTGACCCTTCCTAGGGGAGAAGGCGGGGGTGGCGACACCATGGACCCAAGCACCTGGGTGCTGGGCATAGGGGTATCTAGCTGTGGTGCTCGAGCTGGAGACGGAATAGACTCCAGCCGGGCTAATGACTGGCCCAGCGCTTCCTTGACGACTGAGGGAGTCCTGGATTAGGAGGTATCCGGACAGCCGGACTATATGCTTTGTCCGGACTATTGGAGCGTGAAGATACAAGACTCAAGACTCCGTCCCGTGTCCGAATGGGACTCTCCTTTGCGTGGAAGACAAGCTTGGCGATCCGGATATTATATTTCCTTCTTTGTAACCGACTCCATGTAAACTCTAGCCCTCTCCGGTGTCTATATCAACCGGAGAGTTTAGTCCTTAGAGGGACGATCACAATCATAATCATCATAGGCTAGCTTCTAGGGTTTAGCCTCTACGATCTCGTGGTAGATCAACTCTTGTACTACTCATATCATCAATATCAATCAAGCAGGAAGTAGGGTTTTACCTCCATCGAGAGGGCCCGAACCTGGGTAAACATTGTGTCCCTTTCCTCCTGTTACCATTAGCCTAAGACGCACAGATTGGGGCCCCTTACCCGAGATCCGCCAGTTTTGCCACCGACATTGGTGATTTCATTGAGAGTTCCTCTGTGTCGTTGCTGCAAGGCTTGATGGCTCCTTCAATGTTCAATAACACGGTCCAGGGTGAGACCTTTCTCCCCGGACAGATCTTCGTGTTCGGCGGCCTCGCACTGCAGGCAATTCGCTTGGCCAACTGGAGTAGATCGACAGCTACGCCCCTGGCCACCAGGTCAGGTTCGGAAACCTGAACTACATGGTCGATATCCGCGGAGACTTGATCTTCAACAGGTTCGGGCCTGCGCCAGGAGCGCCGGACAATCACAATGAGCGCGGCTTAGACCTGCTGTCGGACAATCACTAGTAGAAAACAGAGCTTTAATACCGGTTCATAAGGGCCTTTAGTGCCGGTTCTACAACCGGCACTAAAGAGTGGAGACTAAAGGCCTCCCCCCTTTAGTACCGGTCCGGCACGAACCGCCACTAAAGGCCCACCACGTGGTGTGAGCTCGCGCCGTGGTATGGGGGACCTTTAGTACCGGTTGGTGTTACCAACCGGTACTAAAGGTTTTTTTTTGAAATTATTTTTTGAAAATTGATTTTTTTTCGATTTTCAATTTTCTGAATTATTTGATGATTTAGTCTCTAATCGCCCATCTTAACTGCTCGAGTGTGGATCACTCATTCCAAATCGTCTAACTTCCCTGCCGGTCACCCATCCCTCTCACTACTCCAGCCTGAGCACGCTTAACTTCAGGGTTCTATTCTCCCTCGTTTCCAAGTCTGCACTTGTTGTTTTCCTGACAAATCTTAAGATGTGAATCCTATTAACCCTCAGGAGTTTAGCTTGAGCATGAAGTCACACGTTTCACTGTTTGAGTTTGAAACTATTATTCTAAAAAAATAATTATGTAGTAACACTAATATTTCTTGAATAAATAGTTTGACCATAGTTTGACCACAGTTTGACCAGATTTGACCAAAATTCAAAAAAACTGAGATACTTATTTAGTAACACTAATATTATTGCGTAATTATTTAGTAACACTCTATATTTCTTGAATCAGTTGTTTGACCGGTTTGACAAGATTTAACCAAAATTCAAAAAAATATAAATTAGAGCATATCTTTTTTTCCTTTTACAATTTTGTCATTTCAAAAATTGTCCTAAACCCTAAACCCGGGACTTAAAACGTCGGAAACTCTATGCTAAACAGTAAAAACTAAGGGTTTAAACCATAAAACCTAACCCTAAACTCTGAAATCTAAACCCTAGCACTAAGCGCTAAAAACGTCTAAAAAATGTTTAAAATGCCCAAAGACTCTATTTTCCCTTTGGAATTTTGTGATTTTAAAAAATTGTCGAAACGGAAAACTTGTTATATGTATTTTTGATATATTATATGTGATTGTTTCAGCGGATCAATCTTTTTGTTCTGCAAATTTTGATATATTATATGTATTTTTCTGAATTAGGATGATTTAGTTATGATTTTTTCAAGTTTGAAAATTGCCCTATAGTCCCGGTTTGTGTCTCCAACCGGGACTATAGGTTAGACCCCGTTAGTGCCAGTTCGTGGAATGAACCGGTACTAAAGGTTGGCCCTTTAGTACCGGTTTGTGCCACAAACCGGGACTAAAGGTGCTCGTGGGGCCCCGGCCTGACGCCAGCCTGCCACCACCCCTTTAGTACCGGTTCGTGGCATGAACCGGTACTAAAGGTTCAACACGAACCGGCACTAATGCATAGTAGTTCGAACCGGTACTAATGATACCATTAGTACCGGGCCAAAATCAAACCGGGACTAATGTGTCTCACATAAGGTCCTTTTTCTACTAGTGAATGCTCGGGATATCGCCCCTGCAGGAGCCCCAGACCTAAATCCGGAGCGGATTGCGTTGCCCAAGGACGGGTGGATGGACCCCGCCCCGTAGGCCGCACACTCATCGGCGGTAGAGCCGAACACAGGCCTCAGCCCCAAAGAAGCCTGTGACACCGGACCCCCGGACTCGTATCCGGCTGAAGGTTCCAGTCCGCGCGCTCCCGAGCCCGCCGAACCTGGGTGGGCTCCGATAATGGAGTTCACTGCTGCGGATATCTTCCAGCACTCGCCCTTTGGCGACGTGCTGAACTCTTTAAAGTCTCTCTCTTTGTCAGGAGACTCTTGGCCGAACTATGTCCGGCTCGAGTGGGAAGCCGACGATGAAGGAATTCGTTGCCCACCCACCACCCACTTCATTGCCACGGTCGATAATTTAACCGACATGCTTGACTTTGACTTTGAAGATATCGACGGTATGGACGATGATGCAGGAGAAGAACAGGAACCACCACTCACGGGGCGGTGGACAGCCACCTCCTTATATGATATATATATATGGTGGACACTCCGAAGGAAACCAATGGCGATGAGGCAACGGAGGATAACCCCTCAGGGAAAGAAAGCAAAGCATGGGCATCGTCGGCACCCCTCCAAGCCCCGCCACAGCAATACCGGCATCGGAGACGGAAAAAATCCGGATGGTGCCGAAGACGAATACAACCCTGATCAGCCTTCCTTCGAGCAGGCCGAGCAGGAAAACGGGCAGGTCAGCCCAGACGAATAGGCGATGGACGGATACCCGGAGGAAGACAACTACATGCCCCCTCTGAAGACGAGATTAGCCTCGGCGACAACGAGTTCGGCGTGCCCGAGGATCCCGTGGAGCATGAGCGCTTTAAGCGCCGGCTCATGGCCACCGCGAGGAGCCTGAAAAAGAAGCAGCAACAGCTCCAAGCTGATCAAGACCTGCTCATAGACAGATGGACTGAAGTCCTGGCAGCTGAGGAATATGGACTCGAGCACCACACGGCTGACCGACCACCTCATGGCAGGGATAAAACGGCATATCAGCCTGAATACCAGCCTACACCCCCACGCCAATAGACTATAGCCCGCGGCAATAGGCAAGACCTGCAAGATATACTGGAAAACAAAGCAGGACAGCCAAGATCGATCTATGGACCACGGGGGCGTGCCCCAACATGCGACGATGATCGTCACGCCGGACAAACTATGAACTAGTCCGGCCGGGCCGAATACAGCCACCCAGACTCATTCGAACTGCGTAGCCACATAGCCCGGCACAGAGGCGCCGCACACCCCCTCTGCTTCACTGACGAAGTGATGGATCATGAATTCCCAAAAGGATTCAAACCCATAAACATCGAATCATACGATGGTACAACAGACCCCGCAGTATGGATCGAAGATTTCCTTCTCCACATTCACATGCCCCGCGGAGATGATCTACATGCCATCAAATATCTTTCCCTTAAGCTCAAAGGCCCTGCCCGACACTGGCTAAACAGCCTGCCGGCAAATTCCATTGGCAGTTGTGAAAACCTGGAAGACGCGTTCCTCGACAACTTCCAGGGCACATGCGTACGCCCACCAGACGCCGATGACTTGAGCCACATTACTCAACAGCCCGGAGTGTCAGCCAGGAAATTCTGGACCCGGTTCCTAACTAAAAAGAACCAAATAGTCGACTATTCGGACGCTGAAGCCCTAGCGGCCTTTAAGCATAATAACGGCAAGTAGCACCATGCCACATTCCGGCACCTCGGATGTCCGCGACAATAACGGCAAGCCACGGTGCAATAGACATAAGCGATGGAACAAGGCGACAACACTGAAGATACGGTAGTCAACGCCGGATTCAGCGGATCCAAATCCGGTCAGCGGAAAAAGCCGTTCAAAAGAAACAATCAGGGACCGTCCAGTCTGGACCGCATACTTGAACGCTCATGCCAAATTCATGGCACCCCGGACCAGCCAGCAAACCACACTAATAGAGACTGCTGGGTGTTCAAACAGGACAGCAAAATAAACACCGAAAACAAGGACAAGGGGCTGCACAGCGATGATGACGAGGAGCCCCGGCATCCGAACACAGGAGGACAGAAGAACTTTCCTCCCCAGGTGAAAACGGTCAACATGATCTATGCCACCCATATTCCCAAACGGGAACGGAAGCGAGCACTGCGGGACGTCTATGCGATGGAGCCAGTCGCCCCAAAATTCAACCCATGGTCATCCTATCTGATCACCTCGATCGTAGGGATCACGCTACCAGCATCCGTCACGGCGGTTTAGCCGCATTGGTCCTAGACCCAATTATCGACGGATTCCACCTCAGGCGAGTCCTTATGGATGGCGGCGGGAGCCTGAACCTGCTTTATTAGGACACAGTGCGCAAAATGGGCATCAACCCTTCAAGCATCAAGCCCACCAAAACCACCTTCAAAGGTGTAATTCCAGGAGTAGAGGCCCGTTGCACGGGCTCCATAACATTGGAAGTGGTCTTCGGATCTCCAGATAACTTTCAAAGCGAAGAGTTAATCTTCGATATCGTCCCTTTCCGTAGTGGTTACCATGCGCTGCTTGGACGAACCGCATTCGCTAGATTCAATGCGGTACCACACTATGCATACCTCAAGCTTAAGATGCCAGGACCTCGTGGGGTAATAACAGTCAATGGAAACATGGACTGCTCTCTCCGTACAGAAGAGCATACTGCAGCCCTCGCAGCAGAAGTACAATGCAGCCTTCTCCAGCAAACCACCAATCCGGTGACAACAACCCCGAACACCGTCAAGTGAGTCCGGAGCACCCCGCAACATGATCGCCAGGCACACCAAGAGCGCGCTAGCAGTCCGGACTCCGCTCAAGCCCCATCAAAGCAGCATTCGTGCCGCGCGCACACAATTACGCACTCGAAATACCATGGGCATAGGCGGAGGCGCAACAGTGACTCAGTCAACAATGCGGTATAGCTACAACATACTTTAATAACCCCCCTTTATTTTTCAGGACACTGCTTTAGAGCAGCCTCTTCAGAAGAGTCGGATTGTCGGGCTTACACAGGAGAGAAAACCAAGGAGGCAACAGGCTTTGCGCACAAAGGAAATACCCAGGTGGAATCTGTTCATGATCGTTATACCTGTTTTATATACCTACATGCAGCCTGCCCTTGGATACGACATGTTAAATAGTCCTATTTACTTCTTCTTAAACGCACTCATTGTAAACATACGCTTAAACATATTATTCATTAATGGGAGATAATATATAGCGTCAGCTTATTATTCCTATTTGCGCATTTTTCTTATAAATGTTTATTTAATATTGCATCCGTACACCTTGGTATTTCAGTTTGCCAGGGGCTTCTTATGGCGCCCCATAATACGGCAAGACAAGTCCGAACACTTTCAACAGTGCGGCACCCCGAACTTATAGCACTATATGCATCAGCTCCGAATCATGTCTTGGGTCAATAGTTGGGTTTGCCCGGCTCCCTTGTTTTGGTACCTTACGTATGGTTATATCGGCTAAGGTAGCGCAGGGAGAACTACTGTGATTGTGACTCGGTTCTTCCGGACGAGCACCTCAGTAGAGAAAGCCGAAAACTGACCGGCATGATGCGGCGAGAGCTGGTTGCTGTTCGAGAGGTCTTAAAATCCTTAAAGATTTTTTCCGCTTTAGGCGAGGAATCGTCTTCGTCCAATTTAGGCGTATATAGCGCTCCAATTTGGCTTTCCGAATTCTCGGGGCTTCGTCGAAATTTAAAATTGTAGACTTCTATGGCTAAGTGAAAGTTATAAAGCCGCATAGTCCGATTGCCTTGTTCGCTGCGCCAGACACCTCCTTAAGGGACCAAAAATTTGGATAAAGAGTGTCCGGGTTTTCCCAAGAACACCCCGGTACTAGTTACGTGGGGGCGGAAGCCGACGACTGGCCTACTTTCAGAATTTTATAAACAGCCGCACAGAAGGTAATATTTTAAATCAAAAAGCGCTATATAGCGAAATAACTTCGTCTTTATATTACTAAAATGATAGAAGTACATTCATTCAAAGATCGTGTTCTTGGTACATTCTTCGGCCACGAGACGAGCACCCTTCATAATGCCATCATAATATTTTTTGGGATAGCGATGCGCCTTGCCATCCGGCGGCCCGTTCTTCACCAGCTTCTCCGCATCCAGCTTGCCCCAATGCACCTTTGCACGGGCAAAGGACCAGCGGGCACCCTCAATGCAAACGGATCGCTTGATCACTTCAAGCCACGGACATGCATTTACCATCCGCTTGATGAGGCTGAAGTAGCTAGTGGACAGGGGCTCACCAGGCCACATCCGGACTATGAAATCTTTCATAGCCACTTCGGCCGCCCTGTGGAGTTCAACCAACTGCTTCAGTTGATCACTCAGAGGCATCGGGTGTTCGGCTCCAGCATACTAGGACCAGAACAGCTTCTCCATTGAGCTCCCCTCCTCGGCACGGTAGAACTCCGCGGCATCTGATACGCTGCATGGCAGATCTGCGAATGCCCCTGGAGAGCTTCGAATTTGGGTAAGTAAAAGAAACGCCTCCTCCACATGCTTGCTTTGCATAAAGAATGTCTTACCCACCGCTATCTTCTTGGCCGCCTGGATTTCCTGCTGGGCCTTTTCGGCTTCGACCTTGGCGTCTTTCATACTCACAAGGGCCTTCGCAAGCTCAGACTCCTTTGTCTTGAGGTCACGCTCCAAGGACTCGAACTTCTTGCCGAGATCCAGGAGCTCTTGCTGTACCTCGCCCGCCCTAGCATTTCGCTTTTCACGCTTAATGCGCTCCAGGTCTGCTCTGTCTTCGGCCTCGGACAACGCTTTCTTCAAGGACGCCACTTCAGTTGTGGCCCCTATTTCAAAGTCATGACGCTTTGTCGTCAGAATTACCAATTTTGTCTACTCTACAATATGCGAACGGGGTATCGTCACTCACCTTTGTTCTCTTCGAGCTGCCTCTTCGTGAGGCCGAGCTCTCCCTGGGCCTGCTCTAGGTCCCGTTTGAGTTCGGCGACCTCGGCTATGCGGGCCGCAGCGGCAAGCAGCACTCCCTGCTTATTCACATACACACCTACAATTAGACTCCTGCGGATTATAATCGACCCTCCGTTTGGCTTTTCATTCCGAACACCAAACATAGTATCATGGGCTACTACCTATCGGGTGGTAATTTCACACATTTCTGATTACTTACCTCAAAGCCCGTCAGGAGGCTGGTGCGGGCTTCGATTAGTCCGCTCTTGGCAGACAGAACCTTTTGAATCATCACACTCATAAGAGTATGGTGCTCTTCATCCATGGAAGTGCCGCGAAGCGCTTCCAACAGACTATCTGACGCCCCTGGTGTAACGGAATTCATTGGCACGGACGGCTCTCCCTCCCTAGCGAGGGGCCGCCTGCCTGAGTCCGGAACCATGGGAGGTTTCGGTACAGTATCCGGCTGAGAGTCTGGCTTGTTGCGGTTCTCGTCGGCACGATCCGTGGGGATCTTATACCCTGTGTGCCCGGCGTCTGGAATACCGCCTTGGGGCGTCTCCAGGGTCACCTCCCCCTGCTCGGGGAGCCTTTGGGACAACACCTCCATGTCAACCGCAGGCCGAGGAGTAGTGGCCGTCGAGAGCGAGTTCATCGCTGAATCACTCAAGGACCCATCCGAAGATGATACCTCGGGATGGACCCTGGCCGGACTGCATATATGTTCGGCGTTATAACAGGACTATGAAGCGACGTCGCACTAAAGCATAATAGAGTGCGGATACTTATGATCTTGCTAGGGGCTTCCCCCTTGGCAGCCACTCTTCCTTGCTATGAGCGGCCATGGTGGAGTAGTCCGAAAGGGACGCCTTTCCCTTCTTGGACGTCCTAGCCTTCCCCTCCAGGGTGGCTTTCCGCTTCTTCTCCTCCCTAGTGCGGGGAGGCAGAGTTTCTTCATGTTTCCCCCCGCCTTCGCGGGAGGAATATGCCTCGTCGTCTTCAGACGACGAGGGTATGACGGCCTTGCCTCGGGGACCCTTCCCGGTCCCCTGGCCCGCCTTCTTAGGCCCCCCATCCTCTCCGGATGGGGCGGCCCCTTCCTCTTCTTCCTCCCCTTCGGAGGAGGAGTGTGCCTCGTCGTCTTCGGGGCCTTCTTTTCGGCCTTCTTTTCCGGCGCCTTGTAGGGCGCCGGGACTAGCATCTCCGTCAGGAGAGCATCTGCTAGACCTTCTGGCAGTGGAGCCAGACAGTCAATCCGCTCCGCCATCTCCACGTATTCCTGATCGAATACGCACAATGACTTAAGATTCCCCCATGAGTACATCGGGAAAAACTGAATCCGGTGGTAGTCAGAAAACTCACCGGATGGGGGAGCCGTGCAGCGTGAAGTCCGCGATCCTCAGATGTAGGAGGAGGTACCTCGGAGGCCTTGAACAGCGCCTTCTAGGCGTCCTTGTGTGTCATGCCATAGAGCTTTCGAAGCATCTGGTGTTCGGCCGGGACGAACTCCCACAGATTGAATACCCGTCTTTGGCACGGGGGAATCCGGCGGACAAGCATGACCTGGACCACGTTGACAACCTTGATTTTCTTGTTCTTCATTTTTCTCGATGCAGTTTTGAAGACCGGTCAGCTCCGCAGGCTCGCCCCAGGCCAGGCCCTTCTTTTCCTAGGAGGTGAGCCGCATGGGCATTCCAGATCGGAATTCAGGGGCCGCCGCCCAGTTGGCGTCGCGTGACTCGGTGATGTAGAACCACCCCGATTTCCACCCTTTCACGGTCTCCGCGAAGGAGCCGTCAAGCTAGGTGACATTGGACATCTTTCCCACCATGGCCCCTCCGCACTCCGCTTGCTGGCCGCTCACGATCTTCGGCTTCACATAGACGATTTATAGCCACAAGCCAAAGTGAGGCTTGATGCAGAGGAAGGCCTCGCACACAACGATAAAAGCCGAGGTGTTGAGGACGAAGTTTGGGGCTAGATCATGGAAATCTAGCACGTAGTAGAACATGAGCCAGCGAACGAAGGGATGAAGTGGAAATCCCAGTCCGCGGACGAAGTGGGCGAGAAACATGACCCTCTTGTGGGGTTCCGGAGTTGGAATGATCTGCCCTTCGTCCGGTAGCCGGTGCGTGATGTCTGTGGCCAAGTATCCGGCTGCCCGTAGCTTCGCAATATGCTCCTCCTTCATGGTGGAGGCCACCCATTTGCCTCCTACTCCGTGCATATTCGGATGTGCGGAGAAGGCGTGAGCTAGGGCGCTAGAGCTCGAGGGTGTGAGAATGGGTAAGCAGAGAAAGAAGAAGGCGTGGGTGAAAATGGGGAATCCTTATCCCTTTATAGAGGCGACGGAAGCGGTGTGTTTCCCCACTTGCCTGTTGAGAATCGCTTATTTCCCAAGCGCCACGATTGATGAGAATCCCGTGATAAGGGGACATGATCTCTGCTTTGACAAGACATGTCAAGGAAACCGCCTCGCAATATGTGTTGTGGCTGGTTGTGGGAAAACGGTTCGAATAATGACCCGACCGTAGTGTCATGTCATGTTGTCCAAAAAGTTGTCAGCAGATTACATTTGTGAAATATCATTCTCTCTACGGTGGTGTGTGAAGATCATCTTGCAGATCCGGACATGGTTTAAGTGTTCGATAATTACTTTGGAGTATTCGGAGATGGAACCCGCCTTGCAATGCCGAAGACAAGACTGCGCGCCGGACTCATCGTCATTGAAGCCTGGTTCAGGGGCTACTGAGGGAGTCCTGGATTAGGGGGTATCCGGACAGCCGGACTATATGCTTTGTTCGGACTATTGGAGCGTGAAGATACAAGACTCAAGACTCCGTCCCGTGTCCAGATGGGACTCTCCTTTGCGTGGAAGACAAGCTTGGCGATCCGGATATTACATTTCCTTCTTTGTAACCGACTCCATGTAAACCCTAGCCCTCTCCAGTGTCTATATAAACCGGAGAGTTTAGTCCTTAGAGGGACGATCACAATCATAATCATCATAGGCTAGCTTCTAGGGTTTAGCCTCTACGATCTCGTGGTAGATCAACTATTGTATTACTCGTATCATCAATATCAATCAAGCAGGAAGTAGGGTTTTACCTCCATCGAGAGGGCCCGAACCTGGGTTAACATTCTGCCCCTTGCCTCCTGTTACCATTAGCCTAAGATGCACAGATCAGGACCCCCTACCCGAGATCCGCCGGTTTTGACACCGACAACGACCTCGGGGTTCTTGTCCCCTTGGTCCTGTGAGGCTGAGGTCTTTCCCTTGGCCACGATTACTACATCTCTGGCCCACAGGGGGACTGGAGCAGACGTGGCTTCCCCAGCCCATCTCGAGCTGGGGGAGATGCGGCCTCCGACGTCCCATAGGCCGAAGGCAGCCCGGTCGAGAAGTCGGTGGGCGCACCTTTGGTGGCCTACGCAAAAACGTCTGATGAGTTTTCTCCTACTAAAGGAACTCAAGAAGATATGAATATAAAAGGAAAAACATACCAGCAGGGTGCCGGCTTATCGGAGAGTATAATCTTCTCCGATGACTTGTTGGTGGCGGTGCCCGAGGACCTCCTGGGCCTTTTTGGGCCCATGGGCTGCACCTCGGTTTCGGTGCCCTTCGACATCGCCCCTCTTCCCTTTATGGGAACGGTTCTCCTTCTTCTCGACCTCCTCCATGGTGTCCTCGTGGTTGGAGGAAGCCTGAGTCTCTTTGGACTGGGTGACCAAGGACTCCCGAGTCCGAGCCCCGGCCTTGCCCCTCTGGGACATCGCCCCCCCCCCCAGGGACTACCACGTGTGGCTCCTCCACCAGGAGCGTCGTGAGTAGGGGGTTCTCTCCTTCTCCGGTAGCGGGGCTAGACAGTGCATCTGCTACATCTGGGCTGACTACTTATGCAGTTACAAAGTGAAGCGATACATGAAAATCTCCCTTGCCACACAGGAAAAGAAGAATGTAAACATGTGTGTTGTAACACTTACTGGTGGAGCTCCGTAGCCAACCTCGAAGCCACGGTCCTTCCCCTCTTGGGGGATCTTGTCCTTGGCCAGCTTGACACTACTAGGAAAACCCTTATCAGTAGCGCTGGTTATTTGGCTATTAGTAGCGCGGGTAGGCGCGCTACTGCTACGATGCTACAGCTATTTTTTAGCAGTAGCGCTTGTTTGAACCAGCGCAACTGCTATTTGTATCTAGCAGTAGCGTGCCTCTGCCCATCGCTACTGCTAATGCTAGTAGCGTGGCCCAACAAACAAACGCTATTGGTAAGCAGCACTACCACTACTCCAATACCCCACTCTACTGCTAGTATTTTCTTTTTTTTATGTTGCTGTATTCGTATTTTTACATGTTTTATACGGTTACAACATACACATACACTGGAACTATATGAAAAAGGAATGTCTCATCAACATCATCGAAGTGGTACAACATAGTCTCATCATATCAACATAGTCTCAACACAAATGATGTCGATCTCATCATCATCTCGAAATAGCGATACAAGTTATAATGATGACATTTATCTTACATTGTCACCGTAGACACATGTTTCATCATCTACCTAAACTAAGACATACACGATAAGAGCGATCATGATGATCAAAAGCGGTATTATGTAGTAGTTTTTGTAGCGGCGCTGGTTCTAAATCCCCTGGTTTGCTATGAATCTCAAGTAACTAGCTTCGGCTTCTGCTCTACTATCAAACCCTTTCTGGCTTCCGCCGGAGAAGCCAGAGACTTGGGCCTGACACTCAGGCCACTCATCATACACACCCGGAACATGTCCTACATACATGGCATACCACTTCCTCGCCATCATTGATCTATATACCTGTCAGAGATGCACATATATATACCATGAAGCGAATTCAACAAAACAGTTATGAAATAGAAGCACCATATATAGTAAACATAGTTAACAAATTTTATCGTACCGAAAGTAATTAACTAGAGCGCGGCACCATACATCTAATAGTTTCGTCGTACTGAGAGATTCGAAGTTTCGTCATATAGAAAGTAACAAGTAACTAAACAGACACATTGTTTTTAAGCAGTGCACTCTTACCATCTGTCCATATCCGGGAGGACAGACCCAAGCTTAGTGAAAGGCGTCATGTCCTGACGCTGTACGGCAATGCGGGTTCGGACGTCAGCTCGCGATATTGGGCTGGCGTAGAACATCACATTCTCTTCGAGGACATCTTTGGTGATGATGGACGCAATTTCCTGTTTGATCCGGTAGAAATCATTTCGAAGTCGATTATCCGGTACGACTCCAAAGGCTGCGGCCCATCTCTGGATATGGGTATCGGATGAAGATTTCATGCAAAGTGATTGCACATCCCTTCTGTACTCCATCGTTAGATGGATGACGTAGAATCCATCATTCTCACTTCTTGTAGGTTGCTGGATGCAACAGAAGTTAGTCTTGTGGGTGAAACAAAGCCTGGCCTTATTTGTTTTTTTGTGTTGGATGTAGCCACCCCGCATGCTGAAGCCCAGCATAGCTCTGTCCAGAACATACTTTATGTGTGTGTAATCTTTCTTCTGTATGTTCTTCGACGGGTCCAAATATAGAGCGCGGGAGTAACGCGGGTAAAGAACAATGAGAACGACACGACACCCCCCGCTGCGGAAAATACATGATCAAGTTTAGCCTCCATGCGTGCAAAGTAACTATTGAAATGCACGAAAGGATGTATGTGTTATAGTGCTATCCGCGGATGACTTACCTGGGATGATAAGGTAGGAGAATTGTTTCTTTGTCATTATTGCTGACCAAGAATTCTTCGATGTGCTGACTCGCATATTGATGGTTGGCGTTGTTGACTGACAAGAAGCCCTCATGCATGTAGTATGGGTCCGTGACCGCAAGACCGGTGACTTGCTCTCTCCTGACGATGTAGTTCATGTGCAGCGCATACAGGCGGAGGAACTTAAAATCGAGTGTCCTCATTTGAAACATCTGGAAGATGTAATCAAACCTCAGGAAGAAGAGGTCCGCGGGGCATGTGTGGACATACTTCTTGCAACTGCTCGGCACATGAACCGTATAAAGTGGGTATCCTGGATCATCCGAGGCGAGGAGGCTTCTCTCTGTCGAAAGCACATGGTCATGGAGTCTCCTGAGATCCCCTTATATGGCAGCTAGTGCATTCGCCGGTACCATTGGCTCTCCTGCAACATGGATTGATGGCACATGTTTCATCGGTACATGGTCAACCTTGGTCGAAGGCTGCCGGCTGCTAGAACCAACATTTCCAGCTTTATTGGATTTTCTTGCCGCCGGTCTCTTCCTCTGCTTCTTCTTGGTGGGCTAAGGTGCTGGTGGGTCTGTCAGACCCTCCCTGAGCACCACCCCTAGTGTTGCCGGGCTCAGCATTGGACGACTCTGGCTAAGTAGTTGAGCTTGGGTGGAGCCGGCATCTGGAGGCGTGTCCTGCGAGGATTGCATGAACAAAAACTTCTTGCACTCCCGAGGACTTTCCGGCTCTGGTACATGCATCTCATATTCATATGGTTGACTCGTTATTACTTCATTGTCAAAGGAAGTATTGAAATACTGGTTAGGGCCATCGTTGGCATCCTCCATGTCATGATCCCTATCCTCTTCATGGGGCAGATGGCATCATCTAACGACGGAATGGTTGGCCCTCCTTCCTCATGTATCTCTATCTCAGCAAGCAGCACAGACGATGGTTGTACTTGTGTAGGTGGTGTTGTGGTCATACCTTCATGAGGTCCCGTTGGTGTGCTCCCGGCCACCTCGACACGAAGAAGATTTTTCGGCCATAGGATCGGCCAATTTTTGCATTGGCCAAGCTGCGTGGGGGTCTCGCCATCCTCTCAATCGGTTTGTATCGGACGAGGGAGACCCTCGTAGCCTGCTTTCACACTCGCCACGGAGACCCTTAAGGCGTTATCAGGCATCTGCGGGCGGTGAAACAATCGATCCTTAGGCTTCACTATAGTACCCTTCCCCACATCCACTAACCCGCCCTTCATGTTGTAAAGGAGGGTGTACAGAGTGGAGTCGGCCTACAAAGACATATACGTGCGGCGTTAGAGATCCAAAAAGAACGGCAACTGAAGATTCATTAATTAGTTGAGTTGATGAAGGTGCGACGACGCGTATTTACCGTGAGGGCGTCGAGCTCAGCCAATGTCGACGGCCCGACATTCAAGCCAGAGATGGAGCTAGGGCTGCTGTGAGAGCTGGGCGTAGGAGCAGGTGCTGGAGGAGGTGCGGGTGCGGTTACCATACTAGGTACGAGTATGGGTGCGATGTTCATTGAGTTGCTCCCGGTGAAGCTGGGCATGGGAAATTCACTTGGTGGCGCATTTGGATTTTGTTGCACCCATGTGACTACTGTTGGAATCAAGGTTGTAAAGGCATCCACGAAATCAGATCTACAGGCAGCGATTATCTCAGCTTTGGTCTCAGCTTTTGCTTTCTCCATCGCCCGCGCCACCTTCTCGTTGATAGTCACTTGACTGAACTTCTTTCTCTGTCTTTTGGCCTCAAGGTCCTCGCTATAATAGTACTTCCAAGTGGCCCCATCCCTGGTGCCATGCACACGTCCATATTGCGGCCGCTGGCCGGGCGGGTGTCCCATCATTATGTTCATGGCCCGGTTGAAAGGAGTGTCCAACTTGTACTTCACTGACGACTGAGTCGATGAGTCGCTCTCGGCCGCCGCAAGCTTGTGTTGCTCTCTCTGCAAAATGGACCGTGAATCATTTATGAATGCGACTAGAATGTAGTAGACTTTTGTTGATCAGAACCTAATATGTAAGGTGGTAAAAGGATAATTACCAGTATTCTCATGAATTTCCTAGTCGGCCCGTTGGTGAAAAAAAAATTCTTGGGGTCCCATGAGAATCGGGCCCTGATGAAGTCGTGCTCCTGCTGGTCGGTGAACTCAGCCAATGGGTCTGGGATCCCCTGACATTCACGTTCTGCGTCCTCCTTAGCCCACACGGGCCTCTTTCCCGTGTAACCACGGCTTCCAAGGCGGTGGTTCCCCATGCTCTTTACCTGCAGCTGCTTGCCTCTCTCCGACCTGGCCTTGGCAGCTTCTTCATTGCAAGTCTCCTTGAACTTTTTAATGTCCTCTATCATAATTTTTGGATTGTCTGCAACAATCTCGGCATAGGTTTCATGGTCTACTTGAATCGCCTTTTTCACCCTAGTTTTCCAAGCGCTCAATGCGTTGCTGAACTTCCCTAGGGCTTTGTTGTTGATTTTTTCCATGGCATGATCATCCCATGGGTCGACTTCATCATTACGACCAGGGAACAGGAATCTTGCGTGCAACCTAGTTAGAAGCAGATTCTTTAACTGATCATTCTTCCGTATTTTTGTGGTGTTGATGTTAGCGGTATCCCGTAGGATGCATGCTAGTTGGTTGCCGTAACACGCTGCCACTTCTCGCGGCTCTATTGGCTCGAACTCGCCAGGGTGCACCGCCGTGACCACCAGTCTTCTGGTGCCGAGCTCATTTCGGCGCCGTGTCCTCTTTTCCTTCTTTCCCTCACTCGCTTGGGATGTCCCACGTTCCGTGCTATAGTTAGTAACATCATCAGCGCCAGTCTCAGTGCCGGTGTTGTTGGTGGCATCAGTGTCGGCGCCGGCGCCACCACCGTCGTCATTCGTCAGACACCCAGCTTCTTGTCTCTCCTGATCCGCCAAAAAGTCTTGGTGTTGTGGTCATACCTTCATGAGGTCCCGTTGTTGTGCTCCCGGCCACCTCGACATGAAAGTGAGACAGAGGAAAGAGATGGGTGCAGTGGCTCTGTATACGCAACTTAGCTATAGCACTTTTGGCAAAACGCGCTATAGCTAACTTAGCTATAGCGCTGCTCTAGTAAAAACGCTCTACTGCTAACTTTTTATTTTTATTTTTTTATTTTTATTTTTTTATTTTTATTTTTCTTAGCTATAGCACTGCCCTAGCAACAACGCGCTACTGCTAACTTTTTCTTCTTCTTTTTTTATTTTTATTTTTCTTAGCTATAGCGCTGTCCTAGCGAAAACACGCTACTGCTATCTTTTTCTTTTTGTTTTTTTATTTTTCTTTTTATTTTTCATATTCCAAAAACTTCCTTCTTTTTTATTTTATTTTTATTTCTCTTTTTTACTTTTATTATTCTTTTCCTTTTTCATTTTTCTTGTTCTTTTTCTTTTTCTTTTTCTTGTTCTTTTTCATATTCCACAAACTCAGGGGTTTAATTTGGTCTGTCGTTTGAGCAATACCACTGTTACCCTCCGGATAATAATTAGTATAATATATATGTTACATCATTTGACCGCTATCGGCGGTATACAAAATAGCTAGACACACACAAACTTTGGGATTAGTTTGTCAGCTTGGGCGACGACGACACTTGAGACTCATCTTCTTCCCTCTTTTGTTCGTTGTCGAATAATTGAGCCCATGGTCGTGACTTTTCCTTCTCCAGGGATTACGATCTTTCGTAGGTAATGTAGTCTTCATTCTTCTTTTGACATATGTTTCGTCGTCATCAGCATCATCTTCCCTCATCGGATCACCGTACTGGTCATAGTCTTCCTCGTTGGTGACTCCATCCATTCCGGCAATGCTCCTTTTGCTTCTCCTAACAACAACACGGCTGGGATTGATCGGATCAGTTATGAAGAAACATTGTGTCACGTGTCTAGCGTGTACCCATGGCTCATTTTTGGCGATGGCATTGACGGTACCGCTATCATCGGAGTCGGGTATACACATGGTAGTGAAACGTCAGTTTTCTCTGTGTACATTTTTAACCCATCTGACACGGAACATCGTCGCGTTATGCAATCCAGAGTAGTTAAGATCCCATATCTCTTCAACCCTTCCATAATATCTTTAAATTAAGTTCCCGGTCATGGCTTCCATCATCACCCCTGAGTTTTGGTCATCATCGTTTTTATCTTTCTCCTCCGTGTAGAACGTGTATCCATTGATATCGTATGCTTGATAAGTCGCGAGGTTGGTCGAGGGGCCATGTGCTAAGGCGTATATGAGTGTTACGTTCGGACAACCCTCGTCCGGGGGATTAGCCAGAACTCTCTCTTTGAACCAACGCAAGAAAGTGGAGTTGTGCTCTCTAATAACTTCAGCGTCCGTCCTGTGCACCCCCACGGTCACGGTACTTCTTTGTGATGGTCTCTTTGTGCAGTGTCATGAAATCTTCTAGCACATCTAGGTGTTGTAGCACTACTAAGTTTGCCCTGTCAAGGTCGTTTTGTCGGCCCGAGCGTAAACATTCACATCCCTATGACCGTTGGTGTGACCTTCGCCTTTGAGCCTTCCATAGTGCTTGTTGACGGGCAAACCAACAACAGGGTCTTTGGTCAGATAACACTCACAGAAAGAGATGCACTCTTTGGTCAGATATCCCTGGGCTATGCTTCCATCTGGACGGGACATGTTACGAACGAATCCTTTGATTACCCCATTCATCCTCTCGAACGGCATCATGCTATGCAGGAATGTCGGCCCTAGGTCGATGATGTCGTCCACGATGTGGACACATAGATGCACCATGACATCAAAGAACGCGGGCGGGAAGTACATCTCTAGCTCATTCAGTATGACAACAATCTCTTCCTGTAGCCTATGGAGTTGCTTCACACTGATCGACTTTCCAGAGATAGCATCAAAAAAGTGGCATAGGTCAGTAAGCGTCTCACGCACATGTGTGTCCATAATCCCTCTAAGTGCAACCGGGAGTAACTGCGTCATCATCACATGACAGTCGTGAGACTTCATCCCACTGAACCATTTTTTCTTAGTGTCCAGATATCTGCTTATCTTCCCACAGTATCCAAAACTAACTTTGATTCCGGCAAGGCACTTGAACAATTGATCGACCTCCTTCGGATCTAAGGTGAAGCAAGAGGGGGGGGGCAATATTGTTCTTCCTTCTTGTTTACTTTTTTGCCCCTATCTCCCTTCTCTGTCTCCGTCTCGGTCTCCTCTGATGACCTTTTACCAGACATTTGAAGATCTTTCCTGATTTTCAAAAATTCCAAGTCTTTTCTTGCCTTCGGCCCATCCTTGGTCCTCTCCGGCATGTTCATCAATGTTCCAAGCAAACTCTCAAGGATATTTTTTGTGATATGCATTTGATCAAGGCTATGAGCCGTGTCGAGTATGGGCCAGTATTCCAAGTCCCAGAAAACAGATCTCGTCTTCCATATCTTCAGCAGGAGCTCCGACGCCTTTTTCTTCGTCTTTCTCGGCAAGGGGCACTCTTCCCAGTTCTTCAATAACTCATATATTTCTGCACCACTACGCTTACATGGAGGACCTCGGTGCTCAGCCTTACCATTGAATATATCTCCACACTTTCTCTATGGGTCATCCTTCTCGAGCCATTTTCGATGCCCCGTGTACACGATTTTCGAAGACCCGCCATCTTTCGATAGCTGCAGAGAAGATGTATCATCCATGCACCTCGTGCATCTGCAATATCCGTGGCACACCTGGCTGGAGAGATAGCCGTAACCGAGATAGTCCTGCACACGTTTTTCAAAATTGCATTTAGGCCGCAAATAAATGTTCATCTGAACCGGCTTGATTTTAGAAGTCGGGGAAAATTTATTTTGGGATTTTTGGAGTCTGTTTAGTATTTCTTTTATTTGTTTTTCTGCGCGTAATGTTTAAAAAAACGAAACCGACTTTGGGCCGTGTTCGGCCAAGACTCCGCCTGGCCGGGCCCTTATAATGCGCCGCCCGAGCCCACCCGATCCACCAGCCCGCCCCGCGCCCAAAGCCTAACCCTAGCGCCGCCGCCGTCGCCGCCGCTGCTGCGCCGCCGCCGCTGGACCCGGCCGCCGACCCCGCCGGACGTCGCCACCCCGCCACCGACCTCACCGGACCCCGTCGCCCCACCGCCGACCCCGCCGGACCCCGCCTCCGCACCTCGCCGGAGGTAGCCGCCGCCTCGCCGCCGGCGGTTTTCCTCGAGAAAACCGTTCGGTTTTTCCGCCGGTTTTTCGTTTGTTTTTTTAAAAACCTAGATATTTTTTTTTGGTTTAGTTTATTTAGCGGACATTCGTCCGTACGTTCGTTTTAATGAACGGTTTTCGTCGTTTAACCGCAGACAGCGAACGTTCGTTCGTTAGCCTGTTCGTCAGTTTTTCTTTTCTCGGATTTTCCGCGATTACTTTCGATCGCGATTTCTGATCTGTTTTTCGTTTTAGATTATCTTTTCGCTCGTTTATCAGAAACAGGCGATTCAAGTGCCTAGAGTTTCTTCTCGAAACCCTCTTTCCGTTTAACAAACTCAAACAAGTTTTTGCTACTGTAAAATTTGATTTAGGTCTAGATTAGTAAGCGAAGCTTGTTTCTTTCGCCGTTTGACTTTTGTTGCTTCGTTTGATTTGATTCTTTTTGCAAATCGGAGTTCTTAAGTTGAACTTTCTGGTTAGATCTCTTATTTGAGTTTTACCCATGCATTAGATGAGTACTTATTGTATGCTTGTTTGTTTGCGATAGAGCACCCGGAGTGCGCCGATTGCAAGTTCAAATCTCTTGGTTTCACGGATCATCAGCAAGGCAAGTAACACTTTGATCATATCTCTTTACTACCCAGTTTTTATTGCATTAGATCAATCCTCAAACAATTGCATGATTAGGATCTGATTAATATGTGGGTTTTTGGGAAGTAGATGAGGTAGTACCTATTACCTGTTTTATTATCAAACCCTTGGGAGTTACTCTACGTTTGCTTATTATGCCATGCTATGCTAGTAGACGTGGATTGGGTGAGTGTATCCATGACAGATGTGAGAATTGTTAAGTTAATGGTTTATTTAAGGTGGCAAGTTTAATACACATCTGTGTGGATTGAGGCACCTGGGTATTCCAGGATTGCCTGTTTTCTTTATGGACCATCACCCAGGCTCAAAGGGGTCATGAGATTATTCATGCTAGAAACTTCCGTGTGCAGCCACAAGCTACTATGGGTTCTAGCATAGTTGATTAAGTCGTGCGAACTCTTACAGTGGTAGACTAGCAGATGTAGGGGAAAGTAGGTGTAACAGTCTACCCGATCGTAAGGTGCTAGCGCTTCTGAAAGACTATGTCTCGGTCATCCGTTTCTCAAACACCATGTAGTGCAGGAATCTCAACGGAGGAGATCGAGTCTTGTGGGGAAAAGTGCGCAAACCTTTGTAGAGTGTATAAACTAATCATGGTTAGCCGTGTCCCCGGTTATGGACATCTTGAGTATCTAGTACTTGGATTATCATGTGAATACCATCATGTTACTTTTAGTTAATATTGTTGGGTTTTTAATGATGATGTTTAATTGGGATTGAGAGGGTGTCTACACTCTCAATGTTTAACAACCACCATGATAGTTAAATAAAGTTTATTCCTTTGCAATAGGGAAAAATTGGCTTTACACAAAAACTGTAACCATAGAGCTTTCCACCAGCCATATATGCATGTAGTATATTTTTGTTCTTTCATTACTCTCTATGTGTTACATTGCCAGCATATTCCATGTGCTGACCCGTTTCGGGCTGCAACTTTCATGTTGCAGACTTTTCAGATGACGAGTAAGGTGCCTTTAGGTCGTGGTTCTATACTCAGTGATGCGGTTGGAGTTGATGGACTCACTTGTCTTCCAAGCCTTCCGTTGTTATCGTTATTAGATGGCCTTAAGCCATATTTATTGTGATAAGTTCTCTTTTGAGACATTCGATGTAATAAGTGTGTCATTGCTACTCTGTTATAAATCCTTCGAGTACTGTACGTGTCAGCATTACTGATCCAGGGATGACACTGATGCACAGAGATCATACTGTTTGAGGTCTGGTCGCTACAAGATGGTATCAGAGCACATGCTGACTGTAGGACACGACCACTAAGCTAAAAGCCCTAGATCACTACTCACTCTTCTCATTCCTGACTCCTCATCTTTTCTATTCTTTTAGGATGGCGAATGCAAGGAACAAGTTCACGCAACCGGAGAAGATACACCCTTTGGACGTCACTTGAAGGAACTCACTATATACCTGAACATCGGAGTACCAAGCTTCACCGGGACCTACAATGCCACTTTACTCGAAGAGGAGCGCTGGACGATTCAAGTTCAAGTTCCGGGAAGGACGTTCATGCCAGTCACTGAGCCCATAGAGGTTTCCTTTGATGCACCAACCTGGAGTCTAGGAAAGAGCATGGCAGCCCACATCACAATGGGACGTATTGGAGAAGTTTACCACAAGGATCTCAAGGATACAATCTACCAGATTTGTGGGCGCCAAGATGAGAAATGGGAGATGATCAACACTAGGAAGGATAGATCAATCGCAGATTACATCCAGGAGTTAAACCAGCACATTCGACGCCAGGAGAACCAAATGTGTGCAGGCATGTTAGACCTGAAGAAGGCCATGACCAAGATCACGGAGCTGGAGGAAGAACTCAAGTCTACACGCGATGGATATGAGGAGGAAATAGCAACACTAGTGGACAAGAATGTTGATCTAAAGAAGAAGCTAAGAGTGTTCATGGGATTTCCCGCAACTGAAGGAGAAGATGAAAGCACTTGTCCAGAGAACTAAATCATCATCGACGACACCGACTCGGACCCAAACGATAGCGATGATGACTATGTTGATGAAGCTGGACCAGATATTATGGAATCTTCATCGGAGCAGTTTTTCTAGTCGACCACCATAACAATAGTAGTATTCCCCCATGTATCTATTATAGCCCGAGCACTTTTGTAATGATAGTTAGACCATTGTATGCCCTTGTTTAAATTGAATGAAGTGATTTTGTTTGCCTTTGTCTCATGTGCATATGCATAGTGTTTTCTCTCTAGACCTCATTCTATTCTATACTCTCATCTTTTCTAAACCCTCAGATGCCTCTGAGACGTGACAATGGATTTGCTTTCCCATCGGAGCTCACTCAGTTGATCCAACAGTAGAATGCGTTGATGCAACTGCTAGTCCAGAATCAGAATCAGGGGAACAACAACAACAACAACCCACCACCACCACCACATGTTGATCATTTAACCCGTTTTCTTAGGCTAAATCCACCGGTGTTCTCCAATAGCACTGAGCCGATTGTTGCATATGATTGGCTCCGCAAGACAGCAAGGGAGTTAATCACTGCAGGATGCATAGATGCGGAGAGGGTGCGTTTTGCCGCACATCAGCTGGAAGGACCCGCGGCATCACGGTGGGAGAATTTCACAGCCACTTATCCTATCGACACAGTCACATGGGATCAGTTTCAACAAGCTTTCCGTACTGCCCATGTTTCGGCACGAGCTATGGCCATGAAGAAGCATGAGTTTCACAACTTGCGCCAAGGAGGACGGACAGTTGGCTAGTATGTGGATGACTTTAGTAAGCTAGCACGTTATGCCCCAGATGATGTTGCTACGGATGCAGCTAAGCAGGAGAAGTTTCTGGAAGGACTGAATGATGAGCTGAGCATGCAGTTGATGGTAGCAACTTTCAACAACTATCAGGAGTTGGTAGATCATGCTCTTATGATTGAAAGGAAGCAGCAGCAGATTGAGAACCGCAAGAGGAAGTATGGACAAGGGAAGTACAATTCTGGAGCTCAGCAGAAGCCACGTTTTACCCCAAAATTGGGAGGACATTTCCAGCATACCCATGGAGGAGGTAGCTCGCATAACAACAATGGCCCCAAGAATGGTAACATGAATGGAGGAAGCAACAGCCAGAACCGTACCAGCCCGTCAACCCCAGCCAAGAGAGACCTGAGCCAAGTCACTTGCTTTAAGTGCTAGAAGACTGGGCATTATGCCAATGAATGTCCTGAAGCCCATAATGGAAATGGAAATGGAAGCTCAGGAAAGAAGTCGAACCCTTTCAACAGGGGACAAGTGAACCACGTTAACATGGAGGAGGTTGAAGCCCAGCCAGATGCAGTAATAGGTAAGTTTTTGGTTAAATCATTTACTGCAATCGTTCTTTTTGATACTGGTGCATCACATTCATACATATAAAGGGGATTTGTGGATTAATATAAACTGCCCACCAAGGTTCTTAGAACACCTATGTTAGTAAGCTCACCAGGAGCGGAGTATATGGCCAGTCGAGGATGTTTTCAAGTGCCATTGAGTATAGGTAGGCATGTTTTCCCCTCAGATTTAATCATTTTGGAATCACAAGGTTTGGATGTAATTCTGGGTATGGATTAGCTATCGATGTATGGAGGAAACACCGATTGCGCCAGTAAGTCGATTTTGCTTACCACCCCAGAAGGAAGAAGGATCAAGTATGTATCACGGCATGAGCCGAAGAGGACACAAGTAAATTCCTTATCAGGAGTTGTGCAGGAGAAAGTACCAGTGGTGAAGGATTTCCCTGATGTATTTCCCGAAGAGTTGCCAGGCATGCCACCAGATAGAAACATTGAGTTTTTTATTGAGCTTTTGCCAGGCACAGGGCCGATATCTAAGAGACCGTACCGGATGCCCGCACAAGATTTGGAGGAAATTAAGAAGCAGCTTAAGGATTTATTGGATAAAGGCTATATTCGCCCAAGTTCTTCACCTTGGGGATCACCAGTGCTTCTAGTGGAGAAGAAGGATGGATCTTTGAGGATGGTTGTGGATTATCGAGGACTAAATGAAGTGACCATCAAGAACAAGTACCCACTACCGATGATCAATGATTTGTTTGACCAATTCCAAGGAGCTAAGGTTTTTTCCAAGATCGATCTACGATCAGGATACCATCAGTTGAAGATTCGAGAGCAGGATATACCTAAGACAGCTTTTACCATCAGGTACGGGCTATATGAGTATACTGTTATGTCATTTGGTCTGACTAACGCACCTGCGTATTTCATGAACATGATGAACAAGGTGTTTATGGAGTTTTTGGATAAGTTCATCGTGGTGTTCATTGATGATATTTTGGTTTACTCGAAGAATGAGGAAGAGCATAAGGAGCATTTGCGTTTGGTACTGGAGAAGCTCAGAGAACATCAGTTATATGCCAAGTTCAGCAAATGTGAGTTTTGGTTGAAAGAAGTTGGATTTCTCGGACATGTTATATCTGGAGAAGGAATAGCAGTAGATCCCACCAAGGTTGTCACTGTGACAAATTGGGTAGCACCAACAACAGTTGGAGAGATCCAGAGTTTTCTTGGGCTGGCAGGATACTATCGGAGATTCATTGAAAATTTCCCGAAGATTGCGAAACCTATGACAGAGTTGTTAAAGAAGGATACCAAGTTCAAATGTACTGAGGAATGTGAGGCCAGTTTACAGGAGTTGAAGAAACGTTTGGTTACATCGCCAGTGTTTATTTTGCCAGATCAGTGCAAGGATTATGAGGTGTATTGCGACGCTTCACGTCGAGGACTTGGAGCAGTTCTTATGCAGGAGGGAAGAGTTGTTTCGTATGTTTCTCGACAGCTTAAGCCTCATGAGTTGAATTATGCTACGCATGATTTGGAGTTAGCAGCCGTAGTGCATGCATTGAAGACATGGAGACACTTTCTCATCGGAAACCATTGTGAGGTGTACACGGATCACAAGAGTTTGAAGTACATTTTCACACAGAAGGAATTGAATCTCAGGCAAAGGAGATGGTTGGAACTCATCAAGGATTATGATATGAGATTGCATTATCACCCCGGAAAGGCTAACGTAGTAGCCGATGCGTTGAGCCGCAAGAGCCATGTCAACACACTCTTGACCGGAGAGTTACCAAGGGAGTTAGCCGAGGAGCTTCTGAGCTATGTTTGGAGATGGTTCTGAGAGGCTACGTTGCAGCATTGGAGATTCAGTCAACTTTGATGGATAAGATCAGAGAAACTCAGAAGACCGACAAGGAGATTGCCTCTATAAAGGAGAAGATGAGCAAACGAAAAGCTAAGGGATTTCGTGAGGATGAGCACGATACCTTATGGTTTGAAGACCGTGTTTATGTGCCCAATGGTACGGAGATCAGGAAGTTGTTTCTGCAAGAGGCCCATGATTCGCCGTATTCGATTCACCCAGGAAATACCACGATGTATTTGGACTTGAAGGATACTTTCTGGTGGACCAAAATGAAGAAGGATATTGCGGAGTATGTAGCAGTATGTGATGTCTGTCAGAGGGTGAAGGAAGAGCATCAGAAGCCGGCAGGATTGTTGCAGCCATTGCTAATACCTGAATGGAAGTGGGATGAGTTAGTCATGGATTTTATCATGGGATTGCCCAAGACTCGTTCAGGCTATGACTCGATTTGGGTTGTAGTCGATCATTTGACGAAGGTAGCTCATTTCATCCCAGTGAAGACCACTTACACCAGTGCTAAGTTGGCAAAGATCTACATGATCAGGATCATATGTCTGCATGGAGTTCCGAGGAGCATTGTATCAAATAGAGGAACCCAGTTTACCTCAAAGTTCTGGAATCAGTTGCACGAAACCTTGGGTACCAGGCTAGAGTTTAGTACAGCTTTTCACCCGCAGATAGATGGACAGACCGAGAGAGTCAATCAGATTTTGGAGGATATGCTGAGAGCTTGTGCACTAGATTATGGATCTAGTTGGGACGACAATTTGCCGTATGCAGAGTTCTCCTACAACAACAGTTATCAATCCAGTCTGAAGATGGCCCCTTCCGAAGCTTTGTACGGAAGGAGGTGCAGGACCCCATTATCGTGGATGAAGTTGGAGACCGTTAGTTGTTTGGACCAGATTTGATTAAGGAGTCTGAACAAAAGGTGAAGTTGATTCGCGATAGGCTCAAGGTAGCCCAATCCAAGCAGAAGAGCTATGCAGACTCTAAACGTAAGGAGACAATTTACAAAACCAGAGACATAGTTTATCTTCGTGTATCTCCACTTCGAGGAGTTAAGCGCTTTGGAGTTAAGGGAAAGTTAGCGCCACGTTTTGTGGGACCTTACAAAGTTCTGGAGCGAATGGGAGAAGTTGCCTACAAGTTGGAATTGCCCCAAGGATTGTCAGGACTTCATGATGTGTTCCACGTTTCCTAGTTGAAGAAGTGCCACGCGGAGATGGTTGATATACCGCTGAGAGATATAGTGCCACTGGAAGCGATTCAGCTGGATAGTGATTTGACCTATGAGGAGAAACCAGTCAAGATTCCTGAGTATGCCAGCCGAGTCACCCGCAGCAAGGTTATCAAGTTTTGCAAAGTTTAGTGGATCCACCACACCGAGGATGAAGCCGCCTGTGAGCGAGAGGAAGATCTGCTGAAGGACCACCCTCACCTATTTTCTAGCCAACCCGAATCTCGAGGGCGAGATTCATCTTAAGGGGGGTAGGTTTGTAACATCCCAAATTTTCAAATTGGAATGTTATACATAGATCATCATTGCATATCATATTTTATTGCATTTTGGCTCGATCCTAGAAATTTCACGCAACTCAAGGACCCACGGAGAGAGTTGGGTATTTCGTTAATTTCATATTTGAGTTTTCTCAAACTTTGAAAATAGGATCATTTGATTTTATTTATTTTATCTTCAATTATTTCTACTATGAAAATATGAGAGAGGGAATAAAATGACTTTCCCAAAATAAAGAAAAATTGAGGATTTAATAAAAAATCCAATAAGATTTTATTTTGGAGTTTATTGCTATTTTATTTGAATTTAGGAAAAATGCGCGTTTTTCAAAATTGCATTTAGGCCCCGAATAAATGTTCATCTAAACCGGCTTGATTTTAGAAGTCTGGGAAAATTTATTTCGGGATTTTTGGAGTCCGTTTAGTATTTCTTTTATTTATTTTTCTACGCGTAATGTTTAAAAAAACGAAACCGACTTTGGGCCGTGTTCGGCCAGGACTCCGCCTGGCCGGGCCTTTATAATGCGCCACCCAAGCCACCATCCCGCCCGGCTCCCAAACCCTAACCCTAGCGCCGCCGCCACCGCCGCCACTGCCGCTGGACCCCGCCGCCGACCCCGCCGGACGCCGCCCCCCCCCCCCCCGCCGCCGACCTCGCCAGACCCCGTCGCCCCGCTGCTAATCCCGCCGGACCCCGCGGCCGCCCCTCGCCGGAGGTAGCCGCCGCCTCACCGCCGGCGGTTTTCCTCGAGAAAACCGTTCGGTTTTTCCGCCGGTTTTTTGTTCGGATTTTTTTAAAAAAAAACCTAGACCTGTTTTTTCGGTTTAGTTTATTTAGTGGGCGTTCGTCCATAGGTTCGTTTTAACGAACGGTTTTCGTCGTTTAGCCACAGACAGCGAACGTTCGTTCGTTAGCCTGTTCATCGGTCTTTCTTTTCTTGGATTTTCTGCGATTACTTTTGATCGCGGTTTCTGATCTATTTTTCGTTTTAGTTTATCTTTTCGCTCGTTTATCGGAATTAGGCGATTCAAGCGCCTAGAGTTTCATCTCAAAATCTTCTTTCGGTTTAACCAACTCAAACAAGTTTTTGCTACTGTAAAATTTGATTTAGGTTTAGATTAGTAAACGAAGCTTGTTTCTTTCGCTGTTTGACTTTTGTTGCTTCGTTTTATTTGATTCTTTTTGTAAACCGGAGTTCTTAAGTTGAACTTTCTAGTTAGATCTCTTATTTGAGTTTTACCCGTGCATTAGATGAGTACTTATTGTATTCTTGTTTGTTTGCCATAGAGTACCCGGAGTGCGCCGCTTGCTACTTCGAATCTCTAGGTTTCACGGATGATCAGCAAGGCAAGTAACACTTTGATCATATCTCTTTACTACCCAGTTTTTATTGCATTAGATCAATCCTCAATCAATTGCATGATTAGGATCTGATTAATATGTGGGTTTTGGGAAGTATATGAGGTAGTACCTATTACCTGTTTTATTATCAAACCCTTGGGAGTTACTCTACGTTTGCTTATTATGCCATGCTATGCTAGTAGACGTGGATTGGGTGAGTGTATCCATGACAGATGTGAGAATTGTTAAGTTAATGGTTTATTTAAGGTGGTAACTTTAATACACATCTGGGTGGATTGAGGCACCTGGGTATTCCAGCGATTTCCTGTTTTCTTTATGGACCGCCACCCAGGCTCAAAGGGATCATGAGATTATTCATGCTAGAAACATTCATGTGCAGCCACAAGCTACTATGGGCTCTAGCATAGTTGATTAAGTCGTGCGAACTCTTACAGTGGTAGACTAGCAGATGTAGGGGAAACTAGGTGTAACAGTCTACCCGATCGTAAGGTGCTAGCGCTTCTGAAAGACTATGTCTTGGTCATCCGTTTCTCAAACACCATGTAGTGCGAGAATCTCAACGGAGGAGATCGAGTCTTGTGGGGAAAAGTGCGTAAACCTCTGCAGAGTGTATAAACTAATCATGGTTAGCCGTGTCCCCGGTTATGGACATCTTGAGTATCTAGTACTTGGATTATCATGTGAATCCCATCATGTTACTTTTAGTTAATATTGTTGGGTTTTACTGATGATGTTTAATTGGGATTGAGAGGGTGTCTACACTCTCAATGTTTAACAACCACCATGATAGTTAAATAAAGTTTATTCCTTTGCAGTAGGGAAAAATTGGCTTTACGCAAAAACTGTAACCATAGAGCTTTCCACCAGCCATATATGCATGTAGTATAGTTTTGTTCTTTCATTACTCTCTATGTGTTACATTGCCAGCATATTCCATGTGCTGGCCCGTTTCGGGCTGCAACATTCATGTTGCAGACTTTTCAGACGACGAGTAAGGTGCCTTTAGGTCGTGGTTCTATACTCAGTGATGCTGTTGGAGTTGATGGACTCACTTATCTTCCAAGCCTTCCGCTGTTATCGTTATTAGATGGGCTTAAGCCATATTTATTGTAATAAGTTCTCTTTTGAGACATTCGATGTAATAAGTGTGTGATTGCTACTCTGTTATAAATCCTTCGAGTACTGTGCGTGTCAGCATTCTGATCCAGGGATGACACTGATGCATAGAGATCAGACTGTTTGAGGTCTGGTCCCTACATCCTCATAATAAATCTGCTAGTCAATGCTTGGATGAATATAACTTTATTGTCAAACAAGAAAACTTCAATGCATATGTTAGTAGATAATTGAAACAAAATGCTTATACAATTGATCGCTTGAGTGACTATATGTGTAGAACTGTTAATGATCTCAAGATTGTTAGTAACCATGCTTCCATGGTAAAAACTCAAGTAGAACAAGTCCTCAAGGCACAAAATGATTTGCTTAATGAGAATAAAATGAATGATCATGTTGTAAGAGTTGTGACTAGGGGAGGTAGAATGACTCAGGAACCTTTGTATGTTGAGGGCCACCCTAGGAGAATTGAGGAAGATTCTCAGAGAATTAATGAGGTTCGTCTAAGAATAAAAAGAAAGATGATATGACTTTGCATGCTTCTAGTGAACCTACTATTTACACACCTGAGAATCCAAATGATATTTCTATTTCTGATGCTGAGACGCAATCTGGTGATGAACATGAACCTAGTAATAATGATAATGTGGATCTTCATGTTGATGCTCAACCCAGTAATGATAATGATGTGGAGATAGAACCTGTTGTTGATCTTGAGAACCCACAACCTAAGAAAAAAATATGATAATAGAAACTTCATTGCTAGGAAACATGATAAAGAAAGAGAATCATGGGTTCAGAAACCCATGCCCTTTCCTCCCAAGCCATCAAAGAAAAAGGAGGATGAAGAATTTGAGTGCTTTGTTGAAATGCTTAGACCTGTCTTTTTGCGCTTACGTTTGACTGATATTCTAAAAATGTCCCCTTATGCTAATTATATGAAAGATATTGTTACAAATAAAAGAAGGATACTGGAAGCTGAAATTTCCACCATGCTTGCTAATTACACATTTAAGGGTGGAATACCTAAGAAACTAAGAGATCCAGGAATACCACCTATACCATGCTCCATTAAAAGAAACTATGTTAAAACTGCTTTATGTGATCTTGGAGCCGGTGTTAGTGTTATGCCTTTCTCTTTGTATCGAAGACTTGATTTGAATAACTTGACACCAACTGAAATCACTTTGCAAATGGCCGATAAACCAACTGCTATACCCATCGGTGTTTGTGAGGATGTACCTGTCGTAGTTGCAAATGTCACTATGTTAACGGACTTTGTATTCTTGATATAACCCGAGGACGATAGTATGTCGATCACCCTTGGTAGACCCTTTTTGAGTACTGCATGGGCTATTATTGATTGCAACAAGGGCAATGTCACTTTTCATGTTAATGGTAATGAGCATACGGTACACTTTTTGAAGAAACAACCTCAAGTGAATAGTATCAACTCTATTGGAGAAATTCCAATAATTGTTATTGGAGGTTTTAAATTCCCTATTCCTATTGTTAAAAATAAATTTGATATTCCTATTACTTGGGGCATGCATATCCCCGTTGACGTAACATAGTGTTATTCGAAAATTCTCTGGTTTCATGTCATTCGGAAGAAGTTTGTTAATAAGACTTGATAAACATTATTAATGGATTCCTTTTGATGGGCATGTGATGGATGAATTAAGGAGGCACAACCTTCTGTACCACTTTTTACTTTCTGTTATTTATAATGAATAAAGTACAAATGCTACTATTTTACTATTTTCTGAATTTTCCATGCAATAAAAAATGACCAGAAAATAAAAGTTCTCCAAATGCCCTAAAATTTTAGTATGATTTTTTAGAGAATATTTAAGAATTTTTGTCCACAAGTGAGCCACAAGCCCACAGGGTGCGCCCACCCCCTGGTCGCGCCTAGGTGGTTTGTGGGTCCCATAGGGACCCCCTCACTTATTCCAGCCACCCATCCACTTCTTCTTCCTCCAGAAAAAATCACACCATTGCTCAAACTTGTTATCTTGCTCATCTTGTTGCCATTTTCGATCTCCTTGCTCGTAGCTCCATTTGCAAAACTGTTTTAGGGGGTTGTCCATCGGTATGTGACTCCTCCAATGGTCCAATTAGTTTTTGTTCTAGTACTTTATATATTGCAAATTTTTGCTGCTGTAGTAACCTTGTTCTTGAGCTTGTATGTCAAATTAATATGGTCCAAAGTAGTTTTTAGCATGATATGGCCTCTAGACACTTGTGGGAGTAGATGTTATCAATTTTGTTGAGTTTGATGCACTTTTAGTTTGAGTCACCAAAAATTTCAGAAAATTTCAGATGATAAAAATGTTGAGGAGGATATACCAAGGTGGTTCCTCGAAGAAGAAGAAATCCGCAAGGCTCCCGATACGCGAGCCAAACCTTGAACCACCGCAGGAAGCTCTAGTACGGCCTTGTAAATGCTCGTCGGATCACTTTATGACTCGTGCAGGTTTCAAGGAAGAGTTTGATATGTACGAGAGCAATGCTGACCTGAAAGACTTCATATCAGTTAAGTCTTTACAGTACTACAATCTTACTGATTCTTTCGTATGGAGGTTTGAATATTCAGTCCATCGCAATACACATTCAGTTCTATTTTATCTCTATGATAAATCATTTCGCATGGACCTCGAAGAATTTAATGAAACATGCAAAATGCCGTAATGGGGCATTTATACTGAACCTAGTAAATCTTCTTGTCAATAATTCCTCGCTAACATCACTATGGGAGAAACTAGAACCATAACACAGGCTACTATAGGGAGAATTCACTTTCCTACTATACATTATTTTGCTCTCTTTATAGGTAGATGCATCAATGTTAAACATGACCATAGCCACCTTTGCGCTCCTTACTTGAGTATTCTCAAGAGCACGGTAATGAATGATAAACAATATAATTTAGGGGATAACATTGCACGTCGGTTACATAATAATGCTAAAGATGGATACTTCTTTGGTGGAATTTATGCTAATCGTGTAGCTAATTATCTAGGGGTACCCATAAGAGATAATGATATTCAGTTACCACCTGCTTACCTTGACCTTGACCCAATGGAACGTTTCCAATTTCTTAAGCAGGGCAATTTGCCATTCCAATACAGGCTAATTTTTGACAGGCAATGCATCGTGTATGTTACGCTTCCCGCTCCTTCTTTCTTTGACTTTCAAGTAAAACAAAGATATTTCATACTTAGAGAGGAGGCAGATGAGTATGAGAGGGCAAGGGAGATCGCTCGCCTCCATGAGGCAGCTCGCCAGGCGGTGGCACCTGTAATTGAATACAACCCCAATTACACTATGGATATTATCCGAGCGAGTTGTGGTCGTAGACCAACTTAGGCCAAAAGCTTAAGCTTGGGGGAGTACGTATTTCTCACCGACATTACATTCATGCATCACACACTCATTCCAATTGTTGGAGTTCATACTTTTTCATTGTATTATACAGTTTAGTTTAGTTTCTTGCTTTCTTCCTGTGTGTCTGAAAAATTTGAGAAAAACCAAAAGTATTTCTCGCTTCTTTTTAGCTTTTCTTTCTAGTTTAATTAGTTGTAGTATTAAAAGAAAACCCAAAAAGATTTCCCATTCTTCTTTTGCCTGTTGGGAGCTTTTCCGTGTAAATAGGTTTTTGTCGTTTTCTTTCCTTTCCTTTCGATAATTTACTTCTTCAGAAGAAAAAAACTCCAAAAACATTTCAGTGTGTTTCTTTGAAATTCTTTTTTTTGGTCGCGAGGAGAAGACCACGATGAAAATGTTGAGTGTCTCTCATATGCATTATTGTTGGTCTAACAAAGAGCCCATATTACCATGTCTTCTCCTCTGAATAAATGTTTGCAGGTTCCATCTTAGACCAATGCATGTGCACTCTTATTATTATTCAGACCGTTCGGTCATGCAAGTGAAAGGCAATAATGACGATATTTGATGGAATTATTGAGATGAAGAAAAACTGCTATGAACTCGACCTATTTTGTTTTTGTAAATATGATTAGCTCATCGTTCCTGATTCAGCCTATTATGAATGAAACATGTTTGCAATGATAATTAGATATTATAGTTACTCATGCCATGCTTAATTAGCTAGGAGTGGATAATGGTTTCTCTTGAGTGCTAACATCATTTTAAAATGGTTATGATGTAGTATGATAGGATGGTATCCTCCTCTAAAAGTTTTGAGTGGCTTGACTTGTCACATGTTCATGCATGTAGTTGAATCAAAACCAACATAGCCTCCATGATATTTATGTTCATGGTGATTTATATCCTACTCATGCTTGCATTCAATGTTCATTAACCTCAATGCATGTTCAAGACCGTTCTCGCTCTCTAGTTGGTCGCTTCTCAATCTATTTGCTAGCCTTCACTTGTACTAAGCGGGAATACTGCTTGTGCATCCACTTCCTTAACCCAAAGTTGTTCCATACGAGTCCACCATACCTACCTACTGGGAAACACATTATTTCAAAAAAAAAATCCTACGATCAAGCAAGATCTATCTAGGAGATGCATAGCAACGAGACGGGAGAGTGTTTCCACGTACTCTCGTAGACCGAAAGCGGAAGAGTTTAGTAATGTGGTTGATGTAGTTGAACGTCTTCATGATCCAACCGATCCAAGTACCGAACATACGACACCTCCGCGTTCAGCACACCTTCAGCACGATGACGTCTCTCTAGCTCTTGACCCAGTTGAGGACGAGGGAGAGTTCTGTCAGCATGACGGCGTGGTGACAATGATAATGAAGTTGCCGGCACAGGGCTTCGCCTAAGCACTACGGCGATATGACCGAGGTGTTAAACTATGGAGGGGGCACCGCACACGGCTAAGAGATTGTCTGTTGTGCTTTGGGGTGCCCCCTGCCCACGTATATAAAGGAGAGGGAGGAGGAGGCCGGCCAAGTGGGAGGCGCGCCAAGGGGGGAGTAGGGAAGGAGAGGGGGAGGGGAAGGAAAGAGGGGGCCGCGCCCCCTCCCCCTAGTCCAATTCGGACTGCCATGGGGAGGGGCGCGTGCCACCTTGTGTCCTTCCCTCTCCTACTCCCTTATGGCCCATCAAGGCCCATAAATTCCCCGGGGGGTTCCGGTAACCCCTCGGTTCCCCGATAAATATCTGAAACATCCAGAAACCTTTCCGGTGTCCGAACACCTTCGTCCAATATATCAATCTTTACCTCTTGACCATTTTGAGACTCCTAGTCATGTCCGTGATCTCATCCGGGACTCCGAACAAACTTCGGTCATCAAATCACATAACTCATCATACAAATCATCATCAAACATTAAGCATGCGGACCCTACAGGTTCGAGAACTATATAGACATGACCGAGACACATCACCGGTCAATAACCAATAGCAGAATCTGGATGCTCATATTGGCTCCTACATATTCTACAAAGATCTTTATTGGTCAAACCGCATAACAACATACGTCATTCCCTTTATCATCGGTATGTTACTTGCCCAAGATTCGGTCGTCGGTATCATCATACCTAGTTCAATCTCGTTACTAGAAAGTCTCTTTACTCGTTCCATAATGGATCATCCTGCAATTAACTCATTAGTCACATTGCTTGCAAGGCTTATAGTGATGTGCATTACCTGTAGGTCCTAGACATACCTCTCCGATACACAGAGTGGCAAATCCTAATCTTGATCTATGCCAACTCAACAAACACATTCGGAGACACCGTTAGAGCATCTTTATAATCACTCAGTTACATTGTGACATTTGATACCACACAAAGCATTCCTCCGGTATTCGGGGGTTGCATAATCTTATAGTCATAGGAATATGTATAAGTCATGCAGAAAGCAATAGCAATAAAACTAAACTATCATTATGCTAAGCTAATGGATGGGTCTTGTCCATCACATCATTCTCTAATGATGTGATCCCGTTCATCAAATGACAACACATGTCTATGGTCAGGAAACTTGACCATCTTTGATTAACGACTAGTCAAGTAGAGGCATACTAGGGACACTCTATTTTGTCTATGTATTCCCACGTGTACTAAGTTTCCAGTTAATACAATTCTAGCATGAATAATAAACATTTATCATGATATAAGGAAATATAAATAACATATTTAGTATTGCCTCTAGGGCATATTTTCTTCAGTCTCCCACTTGCACTAGAGTCAATAATCTAGTTCACATTGCCATGTGATTTAACACTAATAGTTCACATCGTCATGTGATTTAACACTCTATAGTTCACATCGCCATGTGAAAATACCCAAAGGGTTTACTAGAGTGAATTATCTAGTTCACATCACCATGTGATTAACACCCAAAGAGTACTAAGGTGTGATCATGTTTTGGTTGTGAGAGAAGTTTAGTCAACGGGTCTGCCACATTCAGATCCGTATGTATTTTGCAAATTTCTATGTCTAGAATGCTCTGCACGGAGCTACCCTAGCTAATTGCTCCCACTTTGAATATGTATCCAGATTGAGACTCACTAGTAGAAAAACACCTATTAGTCCCGGTTCTTGAACCGGGACTAAAGGGTCGTTACTAATGCCCTAGACCTTTAGTCTCGGTTCTAACACGAATCGGGACAGATGGGCCTCCACATGGCCGGTGCGCTGAGCCCAGGCAAGAGGGCCTTTGGTCCCGGTTGGTGGCACCAACCGGGACCAAAAGGCATCCACGCGTCAGCATTTCAGTGGTTGGGGTTTTATTTTTTAAAAGGGGGGTTGAGGGTTTTGGGGGGTTAATTTAGGTGTTTCATATATTGTGTTAGCTAGCTAATTAATAGAGAGAAGTGTCCTCTCTTATGTCCGTGCTTGGTCGACGCTACGTATCATACATAGAGAGGCCCTCGACACGCTAGCTAGTAAGAAAATGAAGGGAACCATTAAGTACAGAAGTTCATCATGCATACCGAGAGAAGTGATCGATCGACCTCTCCTTCTCCGAGAGATTGGTCGAACAACAAGTTTTCGTATTATCTATCCGACGCTACTGGCTACATACATATACAATATGTAAGATCTCTTAATTACAATCCCCTAGCAATTGAAATCAACTTCCACATGGTATTCTCCGGCTTTATCTATAACGTGGTCAAGAAAGAATCCCACCAATTCCACTTGAATTGCTTTCATGCGATCTTGTTCTAGGAGTTCATTCTGCATCTGCCACGTCTAATTTGAAGAAGGGGGTTAATTAATACATACTCCCTCCGTTCCAAAATAGATGACTCAACTTTATATTAACTTTAATACAAAGTTGGGTCATCTATTTTGGAACGGAGGGAGTATATATGAATGAAACTCAACATAAATGATGGTGTAATAAAATGAAATTGTGAATATTATTGCTTACGCACTTCATATTGTCTTTTAGAGTAGCCCCGCTTATTTTTCAAAGTCGCGTTGTAGATGAACTCGCACACGTAGTATCCATAGAAATCATTCCCTTGTTCCTGCCACAAGAACTTTATGAGAAATAGAGGTCAATCAAACTGATAATGAAGCATTATAAATGGCATTGATGAAAGTATAGCTATAGAATCAACAGGAGATGCACGCAACTAGCTAGCCAGTAGTACTTACTTTCGGGGATGTATATCGCAGCTCCTTCGGCAGTCCCGGAGCTTGTGCGGTGAACTGTTTCCAAACCCTGTAAGATAAATAAAATAATTATTATTACTTGAGATATCAGGAAATGAACAAAAAGTTGCCGATATGGTGCGATAATGATCGATTGAACTTACTTGTTGAGCATTTTCGTCATGCCTGCATAGGTTTCGGGAGCTTTTCGTCTCGAGTCTAAGACGGTTACTAGTCCCCGCTCAAGCTTAATCTCCAGAAGAACAGAGTGGAAGTTGCGCACGCATGCATAACTCATCAATTACATTACTATAACCTCGCTCAAGTAATAAGGGAAACCGAATATGCACACAATAGTAACACTCACTCGAAGTTGTAAGGAAAGAGTATCGTATCATTTTTTTGATTTTTGATCAACGGTTCTAGCAAGTTGTCCTCGCCCTCCTCGGTGTGCTTTTTAACCTGAATTTCATCTATGATATTTGTGTTAATGAACCCAATATCATACATTTCTTGTTTTCTGCACTCGACGGTCTTCAATCTGCATAATATATTGAGGATAATTAGTTATAAATACATGCAATGAAAGAGCCGAGCTATATATAGAGACTTAATGACAATAGAACTTACAGACAGTAGCAAAAGACCGTTAATTTATCGAGGGCCTTTTGATTGAAGAACGTGAAGAACTCCTCAAATGGAACAGGCAACAGATCAGTTCCAACGAGGTCGTGCTCCTCTCTAATTCCCAGATACAAACTATTCGTCCCCCCCAGACTCTCTGCAGGTTTTCATGTACCAATTATGGAATCTTCGCATCATCGTTGTTAGAGATTTTTCATCTTTCACGAGAGGCTTCCCGTACTCGTATATGTGTTCGTCGACCTCCATGAAATCAGGAAGTTGATCGTCAGGCAGGTAATCTGCAAGATTGCCATAACCGGCCACCATCCCCGGAGCATTAGCGATGATGTCGCCGCTAGACACATTGAGCGGGGGGCACGATTGATTTGCTTGTTCGCCGAGCTGGGCAATTTTTTTCGCAGTTGCTCGTTCTTTTGACCTTTGATCTCTGACAGTACTTCCCGACCGCTCCGCTTGGAGATATGTCTATTCAGTAATGCGCTCATAGTTGGTTCTCGGCGAAGACTTTGCTGGTTTCCTCAAGGCATCGAGAGTGCGCTTTGCTTTCATCGGATCTACCTTCTCCTCCGGAGGTGGATGTCTCTTTGCTTTCAACCCTTCAGAGAAGTCGTCCACTTCAGCTCGCACGATCTTCGCGTTTTCCTCCTCGGTCCTCTCGTATGGTGACTTCTCTAGTGGCTTGAGAGAAGGACCATATCTGTATTGCCTCCCGCCTCTGGCTGTACTGCTAGACGCCGGAGCAGATGGAGCAACTATGGCATCTGTCTTATTTTGTGCTTGCTTACGAGGCGGAGGAGAAGGACTACCACGCGCCGGAGCAGCCGGGGCGGCGGCGGGTCTCTTCTGCCCTTGCTGGCGAGGCGGAGAAGGAGGAGGCTGCTGGCTGCTCGGGCGCGCCGGCGCAGGCGGAGAAGGAGGCGGAGTGCCGCCACGCACCGGAGAAGGAGGCCCAGTGCCCTGATCATCACTCACCGGAGGAGGAGGCGGTGGAGGAGGCGGAGTGCCCTGACTCACCGGAGGAGGAGGAGGAGGCGGAGGCGTCCAGTTCGGAAGGTTGATGAGCTCCTTCCGCCATAGCCATGGAGTCTTCAGAGCAGAACTCAGCCTAGTCTCCCCTTCAAGCTGGAGGTCCTCAAATCCCTCCGTTATTTCATCCACCATCACCCTAGCATATCCTTCTGGAATCGGCCGGCAGTGAAAACTTGCGCCGGGTTCAGTAGGATAAACAGAGCCAACAACCGCCTTGACCTTCAAATTCATCCATCGCGTCATAATGTTGCAATTTTGAGACTCCGTGATAACATCCACGGGATAGCTGGCAGGAGCCGTCAAGACATGCTCCGGCTGAAGCAGCTCGGTGGAAGCCACGCTGCTTCTCCGCTGAGATGGCGGGGTAGCTTCGGGGGAAGCGTCAGCAGTTCATTTGCTGCGATCTGCTTCTCGTTCCTCTAGCCCCATTACCCTTTCGTGCAGCACCTGCAGTTGGCTCTGCTCCAGTTTCTTCCTCCTCTCCTGGGTTTTGTAACCCCCCATTTCCGGAAAACCAACCTTCCACGAAATGGAGCCAGGCGTGCCTCGTGTCCGTCCAGGGTGCTCAAGATTCCCGAGGGCCATTGTGAGCTCGTCCTTCTCCCTGTCTGGAACGAATGTCCCTTGTTGCGCTTCATCGATATAGTGTCGAAGCCTCTTGACTGGTATTTTCAGTTGCTCGTCCGTCCAACGGCACTTCCCTGATATAGGGTCCAAGGTTCCGCCAGCCCTGAAGAACCAAGTCCGGCAATGGTCTGGCCAGTTCAATGTCTCTGGTTTGATCCCTTTATCAAGCAAATCATTCTCAGCCTTGGACCACTTAGGTTGGGCTTTGAGGTAGCCACCTGACCCCGTGCGATGGTGAAACTACTTCTTCGTAGCATTTTGCTTGTTTGTCGCCGACATCTTCTTACTCTTTTCTGATGTCTTGTGGGCCACAAATGCGGGCCAGTGATATTTGGCTGGACTCGGTTCGGTCACTGGAGCAGTCAGCACGGTCTCCTTCTTGTACCTCCATTGGGTCACCGGAGCCATCATGAACATAGCCCTCTTCTTGTACCGGCATTAATGGGCCGGATGTCACACCCTAGCTAGTCATGCATTAGAGTGTTGCATCATGTTTACTCTTTCATCAGAAACTTGAAATGGGGATGACAGAACCCCCAGTCCCCTCTGAAACCAACTAGGGTTACTAAAATAATTTTTCAATGAACCTGAAATGCCCTTCTAAAATGCCCATCATTTTTGTCTTGGTTCAGAACCTCTGCCAAAAGTGGTGCACATTTTCCTAGGCCATCCTAGGGTTTTTGAATTAAATCATAAATATTTGAATTTGGGCATTTAAAATAATATAAAATATTTAAATGCTCAAATATCTCCAAACTAAAATGTTTCATGTTGGAAATAATCCAACTATGGGCCAGGAATAGTTTGGTGACTTTTGAAGTTGCCTAGGTATTTTATTAAATTCAACAAAGTTGCAGATATATTAAATAAAAACAGAAACAGAAGAAAATGAAAAAGCTTACCTGTCGCCCACCAGCCAGCCCACCTGGCCGGCCCAGCCCGGCCACCGCTCCAGCGAGCTGCTTGGCTTGCCAGGCAGGCAGCCAAGGTGCTCGGCGGCGGCACCGCAGCTCGCCACGCAGCTGCTCGCCGCCTCGCCGCCTCCCTCGCTCGGCTAACGCCGTGAACCGGCCTCTCTCTCTCCCCCGAACCCCCAGACACCCCTCTCCTCTCCAGCTCCTCCCCCTCGCACGCCCCAGCCATGGCCGACGCCACCGTCGCCGCACCACCGTCGTAGCCGTGCTCCCCGTCGTCTCCACGCCGCGCCACCCTGTCCAGAAGCTCCGCCGTCCTCTACTCCTTCGAGCTAGCCGAGCCCCGAGCGCTCGCGTGCCTCGAAGCCGCCGCACCAACCTCGCCCGAACCGCCATCGCCGGAGATCCCCTTCGCCGTCGCTGCCGCAGCAGCTCGTCCCCGACCCCGCCGGTGGCCTCTACGGGAGCGCTGTGAGCCTAGCTACTCCTCCGACCCTCTCTCTCTCATTCCCGAGCTGTGTAGCCACCGCATGAGGATCACACGCCCGCACCGTCGCGGACCTCGTCGCCGACGTGCTTCCGGCCACACTCCGGCCACAAGATGGTGTCCATCTTGCTCACCGAGTCCCACAGCACCTAGCTAGCCACTCCACGAGCCTCACCGACCCCTCTAGCGCCAAGTTCATCCTCGACCGAACCCCGGTGGCCGCCAAAGTCGTCGCCGGCGCCAACTCCGGCCACCCCGACCCCAACGGACTCCGCCAAGAGCTGCGGTTTGTCCTCAGCTCCACTCCGGTGGTCTCCGCGACCCATTTGGTGGCCGAAATGGCCAAAACCACTCCCGCCGCCGCGTCGGGCTCGCCGGCGGCTAAACGCCGGCAGCCGACTTTGACTTTGACCACGGGTGGGCCCTGGTTGACTCCCCTGAGTCAATGACAGGTGGGGCCCAGCCCTGTTAATTAAACAGGATTAGTTTTAATTAAATTTTAATTAAAATAATCACCCTGACATGCGGGACCCACTGTCAGGTTTGACCCAGACCTGTTCCGTTGACCTGCTGACGTCACACTGACGTCAGGCTGACGCAGTAATTGATTTTCTGGATTTAAATTTAAATCAGGAAATTCCAGAATATTATTTAAACTTCAAAAATTCATAACTTTTATTCTGTAACTCCAAATTGGACAAATTATATATGAAAAATGATCAGAAAAATCCAATCTATCCATCTGTACTATTTTCATGCATGATCAAACAAGTTAAATTGATGTTTTAAGCAGAACAAGGAAAAGCACTTAAAGAGGCCATGTTTGAGTTTGAAATTTGAATCTTTGATTCAAATTTGTTCAAACCCTTCTGGTTTTAGTTGCATTAGCCCAACACACTCATATTGCCATGTTTCATGCATGCATCATATTGTTGCACATTGTTTGGTGATGGTTGTGTATCGGTGTCCTTTGCGACAGGTTCTGCCCCCGAGGAGTACCGTGATTACCCTAACGAAGAACCTTATCAGTGCATCGAACCATCAGGCAAGCAACCAACCATTTGATCATATCGATACAATCCCATGTTCTCGCTCCTGCTCTCTTTTACTGCATTAAGACAACGCGATTCAAACTGCTGTGTGCTACGGTAGTTGAACCCATTTCCTCTGCATGACCTGTCATTGCCACAGTAACTAGATGAAACCCACTAGCATGTGTAGGAGTTGATTGAGCCCTATGTATGTGTTGTTCCTACCTTGCTATGCCTGCTATGCTTAGAGTCGTGTCAGGTCTGGTTCATCTGGGTGATGGGCTAGAGTGAAATGATTATGTCGGTAATAAGAGTGGTGTGGTGAACACGATTTGGTAAAGGTATCGATGAGAGGCCATGTAGGAGTACATGGTGGGTTGTTTCATTGAAGCCGACCTTAAGCACTGAGATCTGTATATGTGATTTAAGATACAGCTACTACCATGCATTGGGCCCTGAAATATGACCCCGCTCGACTTCTTATTCACCCTAGCTCTCTGTCCAGGAGTTGCAAGTAGTTTCTGGTGTTTGTAGCCTACTGGAGGCCGTGGACAGCGCTGACCGTAGGGGTGGGCTGTGATGCGGTAGGTACGTGGCACGGTGTACCGAATACCCGTTAGGTATCTCGGGAACCCTGTTCACATCGTTCGGGGCCGTATGGGAAACCTCGGCCGGACTCCCTGCGGATGGAACCTGAATAGGCGATAAACCTGGACTAGAGGCTTAAGTGTTTAGGTAGGTCGTGGTCTACACCCACGTCGGCTTTCGCTTGAAGTCTGCCGAGCACATGTCGTGTGCAGACGCTAAGTGGTGGAAACATGTATGAAGAAGTACACCCCTGCAGGGTTAACATGATCTATTCGAATAGCCGCGTCCGCGGTAAAGGACTACTTGGTTACCTATACAGTTCATAGACAAGTAAATGGAAACTGTTAAAAGCCTCAAGATAAGTGTGAGTGCCGAGGATGGCTCTTCCGTAGGAAGACGGAGGTGGATCCTCGGTAGTGTATTGAAGTGGTGAGTAGTGGACTCGTGTGCGCAAAACCATTTCAGTTGGAGTATCGTAGGATAGCCTAGCCAAGAGTCAAAGCTGGCTTGCTGCAATAACTCCACCAACCCTTCTTGATACTATGCATGTATGTAGGATCTGATGTAAGTCTTGCTGAGTACCTTTGTACTCATGTTGCTATAATCTACATTTTTACAGAAGACGCTGCAACCCCTTCTGATGGGTTCTATGTAGACGTTGACATCAACGAGTAGGCTAAAGACCCAGGTGGTGACCCTGAGCTTGTGAAGGACCACGTAGTATAGCTAGGCTTTCCAAGCCTCTTTTATTTTACTAGTTGTCTGTACTCAGACAAGTTACTTCCGCTGCTGGTTTGTATGACTGTATGACTTGTATGTGGGGTCGTGAGACCCGTACCTTTGTGTATGTTATGTATGGCTCACTGAGCCTTAAATAAAGTACTTGTGTCATAGAGTCATGTTGTGATGCTTCGTTGTATTTGCACATATCGAGCATATTGTGTGTATGATTGAAATGCTTGGTATGTGTGGGATCTGACTATCTAGTTGTTTATCTTTAGTAGCCTCTCTTACCGGGAAATGTCTCCTAGTGTTACCGCTGAGCCATGGTAGCTTGCTACTGCTCTGGAACACTTAGGCTGGCCGGCATGTGTCCTTCTTCGTTCCTGTGTCTGTCCCTTCGGGGAAATGTCACGCTTTGAGTACCGGAGTCCTGTTAGCCCGCTACAGCCCGGTTTACCGGAGTCCTGCTAGCCCAGTGCTACAGCCCGGACCCACTTGCTGATGACCGACACGTTCGAAGCTGGGTCATGGATGCCTGTCCCTGTAAGTCTGTGCCACTTTGGGTTTACGACTAGTCATGTCAGCCCGGGCTCTTTATCATATGGATGCTAGCGACACTATCATATACGTGAGCCAAAAGGCGCAAACGGTCCCGGGAAAAGGTAAGACGACACCCGTGGGGATACCGTGCGTGAGGCCGCAAAGTGATATGAGGTGTTACCAGCTAGATCGATGTGACATCGAGTCGGGGTCCTGACAGCGTTGGCATCAGAGCCGGACTGCCTGTAGGTTCTCCAAGCCAAACTGGTCGATGTTGAGTCTAGAAATTCTTTAGTTATATGTAGGGGAATTGTTTGTGGGTTGGAACGTAAGGCTCTTTTTACTCCTTATACCTTATGACATTCTGATCTGAGTCAGTCCATTCTTCCACCGGGGGTTAAGGAATTAGGATCTATTCTCTCTATCAGGATCACGTGTTACTAATCAGTAGTACCTTATAAGTTTGATGGTTACAAGCCTAGTTCAGTTCTACTACCACATTATGTTGTTAGAATGGTTCAGAACTTTGATATGATGATGTTGAGTGTGTACGAAATCCTTTGTCAAATGTCTCAAAATCCTTTTTGAGCATTTACAGCTGTTATGCTGCCGAAATTTTGCTAGAAATTCTAATGCTCTTGCATTATGATTGTGCTTTCAGATGGCCACTCGCGACCTCAATCAAGTGGTTCGCCTGACTCGATGCCTAGATGTACCCGGCCATACTGCTAAGTTGGTCAGGGTAATGACTGAGGCTGGATATCGCTGGTATCCCGAGTACACGGTCGAAGAGCAATTCCGGGACTTCAATCAAAGCCAGTATCTCTGCACTGTCAGGATATTTCCATCTTATCCTGGATCCACCGAGCCTCTTCACTGTTCCTATGGACTCGGGGTTACTATTGAGATGGCTGTGCAGGACGCCGCCTACTCTATGATGACCATTATGCGAGTCAGATCTGGTTTATTTCGGGACTCTGATTTCCGGTATATGCCAGGATCACTTCCGGGAGCACAAGGGTATCTCCAGGCTATCTATGCTGACTCCACTCAGGAGGATTCACGGACTCGCACCACTGCTGAGATGCTCGAGGATAAGGACCGTGAAAATCGGGCCTTAAGGTTAGAGCTCTTCAATACCCGTGCTGACCACTGGGCTACTTTGACTCGGTTCGCACCGGCGGTGCAAGCTGGATATTCAGATATGCGCGATCTCTATCCTGTGAGATCTGCTCTGCCGGACGTGATGGTTTGGCGTGATGTAGGAGGCATCACCCCACCTCGCGGTCCCCGCAGGCCACCGTTTGTTGGTCCAAGGCCTCATCCTAGCCCCTATGGTCCACAAGCTCCGCGAGACCGTCTGTTTCCGGATGATCATGTTGAGCTTCCAGGCTATGGAGGTGACTTCTACGAGGACTACTACGGATCGGTCTGAGTTAGCGGTAGTATCACTAGTTCACACTAGCTGTGTCGTCTATCGTCCTGCGTGACTCGTGGGATATGACCTAGTTTGTACTCTTTCCGGAGGTGTAGAAAAATAATGTATAGGAGCTTGGAATGCCTCCGATGAGATGTAATCCTCTTTTCACCGTAATAGTACTTTGTTTGGTCTTGTACTAAACCCTGTATGGTGTGTATGACGATGGAATAAAGAAGCAGTTTCTGTATCTACCATGTCATACGGATGATCATCTTGCATTCCGATTTATTCCTTACATTATGTATCCTATGTCGGAATTTTATCATCCTGACTAAAACATTGTCTTGATTACCTAGGATGGTCAACACGCGCGCTAACCCTGCTTCCCAAGAGCAGGCCGAAGGCAGTGAAGCCAGGGATGCAAATCTGCCTCATCCCCCTTCACTAGCCGAGGTTATGATGGAAGCTGAGAGAAACAAGCGGGAGACCAACCGTTTGTTGGAGCGTATTGAACAGAATACAGCACACCATCAGAGGGCTAACGTGGTGTCACTCAGTGATTTTATCAAATTGCATCCACCCACGTTCCACCACTCCGTCGAGCCTCTCGACGCTGATGACTGGCTTCGCAGTATCTCTCACAAACTGCGTTCCGCGCTGGTAGCGGAGGCTGACAAGGTCACCTTTGCTGCATATCATCTTGAAGGCCCCGCCAGTCTATGGTGGGAGAATTATGGAGCTATGCGCCCAGCGGGCCATGTCACTACTTGGGCTGAGTTCAGCGAGGCTTTCCGTGAACATCACATTCCGGAGGGTCTCATGGACCGTAAACGTGAAGAATTTTGCAGTTTCACCCAAGGCCGACTTTCTGTGGATGCCTATAGCAGGGAGTTTGGTAATCTCGCCCGATATGCAACTGAGGAAGTGTCTACTGACGCCAAGAAGCAAGCAAGGTTCCGTAAGGGCCTTAGTCCTGAGCTTCGCCGCGACCTCCGTCTGCATGAGTGCACATCTTTTCAGAAACTTGTCAACAAAGCCATCAGTGCTGAAACTGGTCAGACTGACTATGACGCAACACGCAAGCATGGCCGTGACATGGGTTCCTCATCCGGTGCTGGTCCTCAGAAGCGCCGCGTGTGGGTACCCAACACCGCCCTGCCACCCAGGTTCACACCGAGGCCATCTTTCCAGGCGCCTCGCCCCGTTCAACAGTCTGCTCCAGCCAAGCCCTATGGGGGTCCAACCAATAATGCTCCTCCACGTACCAGTTCCGTGACTTGTTTCAAATGTGGGGAATCTGGTCACTATATGCGTGAGTGCCCCCAGACCAACCCCAATCAATCTGCTAAAGCTGTTGGCCGTGGCAAGCCGACAGGAAAATATTCCACGCCAAGCCGGTCACCGCTTCACGTGGCCATGTCAACTGTATCTCTGCCGAAGAAGCTCAAGAGGATCCCAACGTCGTTCTCGGTACGCTTCTTGTTAATTGCCACCCGGCATCTGTTCTTTTCGATACAGGAGCCTCTCATTCTTTTATATCTGAAAACTATGCTCGCTTGCATAACGTCGCATTCGGTGATATGCCAACCTCTATGGTAATTCAAACTCCGGGATCCAAATGGCAAACTTCTAGAGTAAGCCATGGAAATGAAATCCAAGTCGACAGACTTGTTTTTCTCGCATCTTTGATAGCCCTTAAATCTTCAGATATTAATATCATTTTGGGTATGGACTGGATGTCAGCTCATCAAGCCAAAATTGATTGCTTCTCTAGGACTGTTCAACTCACCCATCCTTCGGGGAAGATAGTCAATGTCTTGACCCGAATAGCCAAGCGACAATTATATTCTCTTAACGCCAGCCCTTTGCCAGACCTTGAGGACGTGCCGGTAGTCTGTGACTTCCCGGATGTCTTTCCAGAGGAATTGCCAGGTGTTCCACCTGACAGGGATGTTGAGTTCGTAATAGACCTCATTCCAGGAACCGTTCCGATTGCTAGAAGACCTTATAAGATGGCACCCCTAGAACTAGCCGAGCTTAAGAAACAACTCGATGAGTCCTTGAAAAAGGGTTTCATCCGACCTAGTTCATCTCCGTGGGCTTGCCCCGTCCTATTCGTCAAGAAGAAGGATGGTACGGACCGGATGGTTGTAGATTACCGACCTGTCAATTTGGTCACAATCAAGAACAAATATCCACTTCCCAGGATCAACGATCTGTATGATCAGCTCGCTGGATCCTCAGTCTTCTCCAAGATGGATTTGAGGTTGGGCTACCATCAAATCAAAATCAGAAACGGGGACATTCCTAAAACGGCCTTTGTTACTCGTTATGGCCAATACGAGTACACCGTCATGTCCTTCGGTTTAACCAACGCTCCAGCCACCTTTTCTCGGTTAATGAACTCAATCTTCATGGAGTATTTGGATAAATTCGTCGTAGTTTATCTCGATGATATACTCATCTACTCCAAGAACGAGGAAGAACATGCCGAACATCTAAGGCTAGTGTTGAAGAAACTTCGAGAGCATCGCCTTTATGCCAAATTTTCTAAATGTGAATTCTGGTTGTCAGAAGTGACCTATCTGGGTCATGTAATATCTGGTAAAGGTATTGCTGTTAACCCTGAGCGAGTTCAAGCCGTCCTTAATTGGACTCCACCTGAATCGGTCAAGCAAGTTCGGAGTTTTCTAGGCTTAGCGAGCTATTGTCGTCGCTTTGTCGAGAACTTCTCCAAAGGTTGCTAAACCTCTAACCGAACTCCTCAAGAAAGATAAGAAGTTCGAATGGACTCCACAATGTGAGCACAGCTTTCAGGAACTGAAAAGACGCCTGACCTCTGCTCCCGTGCTGGTACCGCCAGACTTCTCCAAGGACTTTGTTATCTACTGCGACGCCTCGCGACAAGGACTAGGTTGCATTCTCATGCAAGATCGACACGTAATTGCTTACGCTTCACGGCAATTGCACCCACATGAGGAGAATTATCCTACTCATGATCTAGAGCTTGCAGCCGTAGTCTATGCACTTAAGACCTGGCGACATTACCTCCTCGGTAACCGTTGCGAAATATTCACTGATCACCAAAGCCTGAAGTACATTTTCACCCAACCGGATTTGAATCTCAGGCAGAGACGTTGGGTTGAATTGATCACAGACTTCAACTTAGGAATAACCTACACCCCAGGGAAAGCCAACGTCATGGCTGATGCGCTAAGTCGTAAATCTTATTGTAACAACCTGATGTTACAACAAAGTCAACCGCTTCTCCATGAGGAATTTCGGAAGCTTAACCTTCACATTGTTCCTCAAGGTTTTCTCTCCACCTTGGTAGCAAAACCTACTCTTACGGATCAAATCATCGCTGCCCAAAAGCGAGATAAGGGAATATCTAAAATCAAAGAGAACATTGCTAGCGGAGGTGCTAGTTGTTTCTCCACCAATGATCATGGTGTTGTGTACTTTGAGAACCGTCTAGTGGTTCCCAAGAACCAGCATCTGCGGCAGTTGATCCTTAAGGAAGCTCATGAATCTCCTCTCACCATTCATCTCGGTAGCACTAAAATGTATCAGGACCTACGCCAGAGGTTCTGGTGGACTAGGATGAAGAGAGAAATTGCTCAGTATATTGCAAATTGCGACGTCTGTCGTCGTGTAAAAGCAGAGCATCAACGGCCTGCTGGCACCCTTCAACCCTTAGCTATTCCTGAATGGAAATGGGATAAAATTGGTATGGATTTCATTACCGGTTTTCCCAGGACCAAGAGAGGGAATAATGCTATTTTCGTCGTGGTCGATCATCTTTCCAAAGTAGCCCACTTCTTACCTGTTCGTGAGAGTATAACCGCTAGTCAGCTGGCAGATTTGTACATCTCCCGAATAGTGTCTCTCCATGGTGTTCCTTTGGAAATTAACTCGGATCGAGGAAGTCTTTTCACCTCTCGATTTTGGGAAAGTTTCCAAAATGCTATGGGAACCCGTCTCTCCTTTAGCACCGCTTTCCACCCTCAGTCGAGTGGTCAAGTGGAACGCGTCAACCAAATTCTAGAAGACATGCTTCGAGCCTCTGTTATCTCTTTTGGAATGGACTGGGAGAAGTGCCTTCCATTTGCCGAATTCGCCTACAACAACAGCTATCAATCTAGCTTGGGTAAAGCCCCTTTTGAAGTTCTCTATGGACGACGATGTCGAACACCCCTTAACTGGTCAGAGATCGGGGAAAGACAATTCTTTGGCCCGGATATGATTCAGGAAGCAGAAGAACAAGTTCGTATCGTTCGTGAAAAGTTGAAAACAGCCCAATCTCGTCAAAAGAGTCAATATGACCGAAAACATAAGGCTATGACTTTCGAGGTTGACGAGAAGGCTTATCTTCGGGTCACCCCTCTGAAGGGAACCCATCGTTTCGGTATCAAAGGCAAATTGGCTCCTCGTTACATTGGACCTTTTCGCATTCTCGCCAAACGAGGAGAAGTTGCCTACCAATTGGAACTACCTCCGCACCTCTCCAGGGTCCACGATGTCTTCCACGTTTCTCAACTCAGGCGTTGCTTCTCGGATCCTATCCGTGGAGTGGACCACGAAACGCTTGATCTCCAAGATGATCTTACATATCGAGAGTACCCCATTCGTATCCTCGATCAGGCCGAACGTACCACGCGACGTCATAATATCAAGTTTCTCAAGGTTCAATGGTCGCACCATTCTGAGGATGAAGCAACTTGTGAAAGGGAGGATCGTCTTCGACTTGAATATCCCACCTTCTTCCCGGAGGAACCCAAATCTCGGGACGAGATTCTTTTGAGTGGGGGTGAGTTGTCACACCCTAGCTAGTCATGCATTAGAGTGTTGCATCATGTTTACTCTTTCATCAGAAACTTGAAATGGGGATGACAGAACCCCCAGTCCCCTCTGAAACCAACTAGGGTTACTAAAATAATTTTTCAATGAACCTGAAATGCCCTTCTAAAATGCCCATCATTTTTGTCTTGGTTCAGAACCTCTGCCAAAAGTGGTGCACATTTTCCTAGGCCATCCTAGGGTTTTTGAATTAAATCATAAATATTTGAATTTGGGCATTTAAAATAATATAAAATATTTAAATGCTCAAATATCTCCAAACTAAAATGTTTCATGTTGGAAATAATCCAACTATGGGCCAGGAATAGTTTGGTGACTTTTGAAGTTGCCTAGGTATTTTATTAAATTCAACAAAGTTGCAGATATATTAAATAAAAACAGAAACAGAAGAAAATGAAAAAGCTTACCTGTCGCCCACCAGCCAGCCCACCTGGCCGGCCCAGCCCGGCCACCGCTCCAGCGAGCTGCTTGGCTTGCCAGGCAGGCA
>NC_057795.1:619841949-619844955 GCF_018294505.1 Triticum aestivum
CACTTAAAGAGGCCATGTTTGAGTTTGAAATTTGAATCTTTGATTCAAATTTGTTCAAACCCCTCTGGTTTTAGTTGCATTAGCCCAACACACTCATATTGCCATGTTTCATGCATGCATCATATTGTTGCACATTGTTTGGTGATGGTTGTATATCGATGTCCTTGCGACAGGTCCTGCCCCCGAGGAGTACCGTGATTACCCTAACGAAGAACCTTATCAGTGCATCGAACCATCAGGCAAGCAACCAACCATTTGATCATATCGATACAATCCCATGTTCTCGCTCCTGCTCTCTTTTACTGCATTAAGACAACGCGATTCAAACTGCTGTGTGCTACGGTAGTTGAACCCATTTCCTCTGCATGACCTGTCATTGCCACAGTAACTAGATGAAACCCACTAGCATGTGTAGGAGCTGATTGAGCCATATGTATGTGTTGTTCCTACCTTGCTATGCCTGCTATGCTTAGAGTCGTGTCAGGTCTGGTTCATCTGGGTGATGGGCTAGAGTGAAATGTTATGTCGGTAATGAGAGTGGTGTGGTGAACACGATTTGGTAAAGGTATCGATGAGAGGCCATGTAGGAGTACATGGTGGGTTGTTTCATTGAAGCCGACCTTAAGCACTGAGATCTGTATATGTGATTTAAGATACAGCTACTACCATGCATTGGGCCCTGAAATATGACCCCGCTCGACTTCTTATTCACCCTAGCTCTCTGTCCAGGAGTTGCAAGTAGTTTCTGGTGTTGTAGCCTACTGGAGGCCGTGGACAGCGCTGACCGTAGGGGTGGGCTGTGATGCGGTAGGTACGTGGCACGGTGTACCGAATACCCGTTAGGTATCTCGGGAACCCTGTTCACATCGTTCGGGGCCGTATGGGAAACCTCGGCCGGACTCCCTGCGGATGGAACCTGAATAGGCGATAAACCTGGACTAGAGGCTTAAGTGTTTAGGTAGGTCGTGGTCTACACCCACGTCGGCTTTCGCTTGAAGTCTGCCGAGCACATGTCGTGTGCAGACGCTAAGTGGTGGAAACATGTATGAAGAAGTACACCCCTGCAGGGTTAACATGATCTATTCGAATAGCCGCGTCCGCGGTAAAGGACTACTTGGTTACCTATACAGTTCATAGACAAGTAAATGGATACTGTTAAAAGCCTCAAGATAAGTGTGAGTGCCGAGGATGGCTCTTCCGTAGGAATACGGAGGTGGATCCTCGGTAGTGTATTGAAGTGGTGAGTAGTGGACTCGTGTGCGCAAAACCATTTCAGTTGGAGTATCGTAGGATAGCCTAGCCAAGAGTCAAAGCTGGCTTGCTGCAATAACTCCACCAACCCTTCTTGATACTATGCATGTATGTAGGATCTGATGTAAGTCTTGCTGAGTACCTTTGTACTCATGTTGCTATAATCTACATTTTTACAGAAGACGCTGCAACCCCTTCTGATGGGTTCTATGTAGACGTTGACATCAACGAGTAGGCTAAAGGCCCAGGTGGTGACCCTGAGCTTGTGAAGGACCACGTAGTATAGCTAGGCTTTCCAAGCCTCTTTTATTTTACTAGTTGTCTGTACTCAGACAAGTTACTTCCGCTGCTGGTTTGTATGACTGTATGACTTGTATGTGGGGTCGTGAGACCCGTACCTTTGTGTATGTTATGTATGGCTCACTGAGCCTTAAATAAAGTACTTGTGTCATAGAGTCATGTTGTGATGCTTCGTTGTATTTGCACATATCAAGCATATTGTGTGTATGATTGAAATGCTTGGTATGTGTGGGATCTGACTATCTAGTTGTTTATCTTTAGTAGCCTCTCTTACCGAGAAATGTCTCCTAGTGTTACCGCTGAGCCATGGTAGCTTGCTACTGCTCTGGAACACTTAGGCTGGCCGGCATGTGTCCTTCTTCGTTCCTGTGTCTGTCCCTTCGGGGAAATGTCACGCTTTGAGTACCGGAGTCCTGTTAGCCTGCTACAACCCGGTTTACCGGAGTCCTGCTAGCCCAGTGCTACAGCCCGGACCCACTTGCTGATGACCGACACGTTCGAAGCTGGGTCATGGATGCCTGTCCCTGTAAGTCTGTGCCACTTTGGGTTTACGACTAGTCATGTCAGCCCGGGCTCTTTATTATATGGATGCTAGCGACACTATCATATACGTGAGCCAAAAGGCGCAAACGGTCCCGGGAAAAGGTAAGACGACACCCGTGGGGATACCGTGCGTGAGGCCGCAAAGTGATATGAGGTGTTACCAGCTAGATCGATGTGACATCGAGTCGGGGTCCTGACACCAGAGCCATCATGAACATAGCCCTCTGCTTCACCCAGTCCCTCCTAACCATCGGTGTCGTTGAGAAATGATGCAACGACATCACTTCCGTGTGCGATTATGTCCCCCAACATCGCTTCTGTTGCTTCGTCTCGGGAGTGCTCCATAGTTTCTGCAAATATTTACAACATGTCAATTATTATTCAAACATGGTACAGATGGATATATATTAGTGGCAAACATAGAACTAACTAGCTAATCACAATAAGGAATCATGTTAGTGGCCTCGACGCTGCTTCTCTAGGGTTTGGGGTGGCCTAGCGCTTCAAGGGTTTGGGGTGGCCTCGACACACTGCTTCAAGGGTTTGGGGTGGCCTCGATGACAACGCTATTTTAACTTGGTAAATTTGGGTGGCCTCGAGAGAGTTTGTCGGGTAGGGGCGCGGCGGGAGGGGGTAGGAGACCAACAGCGTTTTTTCTCTAGGGTTTGGGTGTCCTCGAGAGTTTTGGTCGAGCGAGAGGGCCGAGGGGGTGATGCCGTGGTATAAGTTATCACGGTTGAGAGGGGTATATATATCGACCGCCCCTCATGTCAAAGTTATCCGGGAGGGGGTTATACCGACAACAATGCGACATACATATACATGGGAAAATAATGTTATCGGGGAGGGGGTATATCGACCCCGCCCCCACGTGTTGAAGTTATCGGGAGGGGGTATATCGACCCCGGCCCC
>NC_057795.1:619845225-619845962 GCF_018294505.1 Triticum aestivum
GTATATCGACCCCCCCCTCGTGTTGAAGTTATCGGGAGGGGGTATATCGACCCCCCCCACATGTGTTGAAGTTATCGGGAGTTTATATCGACACGACATACGTACATGAAAATAATATTATCGAGGAGGGGGTATATCGACCCCCCCCCACGTCTTTCTTAATATCACTTAGCAACTTCTGCAACGATAGGGAGGGGGTGCTCCCATGGTCTAAAATCCGTCTATGCATGATAGAAAATTCTGAAAAATACATCTATGATCCCTCGACGTCCCCGCATCTCTCATACACAAAAAAATTTGTGAATAAAAAAACATCATGTTCTATGAACAAAAAAACATCATATTTCATCCACATCCGTGTATACATCAGATATGTGATCATCTATGAAAAAAACATCATATTCTATAAAAAATCATTACATATATATATGAACGAAAACAATTATGATAACAAGCATATATATCATCATGTATATATAAAAAACAAGCATATATATGAAAAAAATAATGCTAGGGAGGGCGCCGGCCGGACCAAGGTGAGGAGGACCTCGGGGTCGGCGGCAAGGATGGCGACGGGGCAGTGGGCGCGCGCTCGGGGTAGGGGCGATGTCGACGGAGGGCGAGGCAGGGCAACATCGACGACGTACGGGGGCGGGCCGCGTCGGGGCAGGGGCGCGGGCGACGGTGAGGGCAGGTAGGGGCGGCACGCGTCGGGGCAGGGGCGCGGGCGACGGCAA